>NW_028301552.1:9855000-9877500 GCF_042242905.1 Orbicella faveolata | reverse complement strand
AGCCGTCTCTTCGTACCTTGTTCATTCGAGTATGAATACAAATCAACTGAGGCTCCGTTCAAACCAAGTACACCAGACGCTTCAAACTTCAAGTCCTTAGGGAGTCCTTCAGGACCGAAAGGGAACTTATCTTTGAGTGGTGAACTGTAACATCCACCAGGATAACTCACGTACATCTTGCCCTGTCAAAAAACAATAGGCAATATTCGTATTCTCGGTATTAGACTGGAACTAGCTTGCAATGGAGGCTCATGCGGGGGAATATTGGCCCTCGCACATTTTTATACGGACCTCGCTCCGCTCGGTCCTGACTGTCAAGACCTCGGGTCGATATTCTCCCAGTACGGCCCTCACACTTGGTTAATAAGATATATGTATCACCATCAATATGACGCCATCGCCACATGCTGCGAACGTCAAAGGAAGCACTTGTGGATGCGCCTTTGACAAAACTTTTAAGCGTCGTTATCATTGCTTAAATATTCTTGAATTCAAGAAGGGGTCTCAGTGAAGTATATCCTCGAAATATGCCACCTCACCTGGTAGTCGCCAATCGATCAATTAAACCCCGGTTCGAATGGGGTTAAAACCCGAGGGGTATTCCCAGAAAAATTGGGTGGGGGTGTGGGGCCAGCTTTCCAAAACCCTTAACCTATTTATGACCAAAATCTGCGATATTCCCTACCCTATTTATGACCTGACCCTTAAATCAAAACCCTGTTTCAGACCTGCGTTATAATTAGTTCCCTAGTTCAGACCAGTGTTAAATTACCATAACAATAATTTGTAAAGGGCTTTTGTTGATTTTCTTCTCGATAATGATGAAAAAGTGGCTTCTTCTTAAAAAACATACCCATATCAAGGCTAGAGTACAAACACCATACCCAAAATGGCCAAAATCAGCTAAAATTGATACCCTATTTATGACCAAAACGACCAGCTGTTTTGCACGGGAATCACACTGAATAAAAAACACAGCTCTTACCCCTTTGTAATCCAGCAGCAAACTATGTGACCCCTGGCCACCGGCAGTTGTTTCCATATTTGTTATCTGTAGATTCACGTCCACGCTGAATGTCACGTCATAAACCGTAGACCCTGAATCACTCACCGTTATCTGAAATTAGAAAAAAAAAAGGAGATTTCGCGCAAAGAACCTTTCTGCCGGAAATGAAATGGAGACCTCTCACTTTACCATTTACAACTTGACGCCCCAACGAAGGAAATTTCGACTTCAGTTTAACGTCTGTTTCTCGAAAACGTTCACTCTTCAACGGCACATTAGTCACTTGAAGATCATCCTAGTCTTACAAATTATAGGAAAGGAATCACTCTTTAAATTTGCTTTTATCATTTTTATCTGGTTTAATATAATTATAAACACAACAGATTTTGCAATGCAAATTTCTTCCCGATGATAGGCATTGCAAAAGCTTATCATTGGAAGTTTAAATTTGTGACGATTTTTAATCAGTAGCGCATTTTAAGCCGTTTTACGTGAAAACGTTCAACGTAACATTGTGTGCCAACGCGGCGTAAAATATTCGGGCAAAAATGTTACGCCTGGTCTACATGAGCAATTATTATGTGACAACATTTTTATGTGACAACACTTAATTGGTCGTAGAGACGAGAAAAATTGGCCAATTTTTATGCGAAAATATGTTTCCTGAAAAGCTGGCGTGTTAGATTCTATGTGACAAATAAAAGTTGTCATATACTACGAATAAAGTATAAAATGTGGCAAATGTATTCGCAAGCGCCACATTTTCGGGGGCGACTAAGCAACGTCACCTTGTTTCTGCGTGACTCTACTGTCCGGAGTCATTACTGCCGTACTAAACTTCGAACTGTAACCAAATGTTTTGCTGTGCCATCTACACGATTTAATATATTTGTCATGCAAAAATTGTCAAAAAAATTGATCGTGTGGACCAGTGACGGCTGTCATAGCTAGCAACCGAAACGTCGAAAAAAAAGGTTTCCGTAAAATTGGTCAGAAGCAATCTAGCATGGTGTAAGACTTTCCTGCGACTGAATTTATAAATCATATGAAACTTCAAAGCGATAATGTGAGATACGCCAAAAAGCCATGAAAATCAGTAACTGGTCAGGTCGACAATAAATCCCCCACAATATCGGGGTGGGTAAGACAATCAAGTTTGCAAAGAATTTGAATTAATCTAAGAAAGCACTTCCTATCCTTAGACTTAGAATGAATGAATCAATTGGCAAAAGTCGAGAGGTTAAAACTCACCAGGTACTGTCGTCCTGAAATCTGCTTCGGAAAATCTGAGAAAAGCATAAAACCCGCACAAAGTTAAAAGAGAACTATAAGAAAAAAACAAGCCCCACTCAATATAGACACAACTTGGATGAAGACCGATGATTTTCTTTTTGAACAACAACAAAAAAAAGAGCTAGTATTGATTTTAGCTAGGTAATTCTTTTCTTACTTTTGCATGTTAGACTGGATCGTTTAGCTGGATTTGGCTTTGCATTGGTGCAGCCAAATACCAGGACAACTACAACGAAAATGGCCTTCATCTTCAAACGACGCGGTTCTGTTCAACTGTGCAGTGAAATCTCTCTGAATGCTTTATATTCGTTCATTCATTAAACAGCTGCTCCAAGTTCGACAATTCATGCTGCACTTTAAGTGACTTAAATAAAAAGAAAATTAACACGAAGTTCCCGATCAAACAGATTAAATAACACTCCTTTTGATGAAGTAGTAATTAAAAAATTCTATGAACTGAAGACTCGGGGAATCCATGACTCGTCGTGATTCTGTACATTTATACCAGCTAACCCTGTCAATTTATTTTGGCGAGGGTGAAGGAGTGTGGGACCTTAACTGAACAACTTTCAGTCAGTAGTTCAGGGCGACTGAAATTAGTACTGCACTAGTTCAGCTACTGCGCGCACGTTAACGAAATACGGTTCCCTGGTGATATATTTCAATTGACATACAACGTTCGTGAAATGTTATCTATTAATGGTCCCCCAATCATTTTAAAATGCACTTAATGGAAAGATCAGAATTCCTCACAATCTTCGCTTGAGAGCTCAATTGAAAGATTTATTATTTAAATCAACAACTCGCGACGCGTGGAAGTTAATTGCTCTAAGGCATCATTTGATGCGTTTATAAATTGTGCGAGTTTTGTTTAAGTAGCTTTGACTTACAGCACACTTTTGTCAATAAAGTACAGGTGAGCCCTGGTATCTTGAAATCTTAAGGAAAATGAGTGTCTAGAAGGCGGGGACGGCTCCAGATAGCTGGTCGTAAATGACTAAATGTATATAACCAGGAAAAAGTGATTTGAGCTCGAGAAAGCGATAAGTTCGAAATATCCAAGTGTAACATGGCGTGGTACAACTGTGAGCAAAAATGGGCGTCTGCAAACATGAAAAAGAAAATGCAAATGGGCTACTTGGTGTCAAGTTTTCCTAATGTTTTACAATTAAAAAAGGTTACATTATTTAATGTGTTTGCTTTTCACTCATTTTCTTTGGGATGAATTGTTTCACGTCCGTCGTCCGTCCCGTGGGTTATAGACTATGGCTTGGGTGCCAAAAGTGGCTCTTTTAGGCAAGCTTTGTCTATTAAATGCATCATTATTTAATTCGGTCAAAAACTAAAGGTGGGTTTGCGAAATGATGGGTCAATCCTAAGGCGACAGATTTTGCTATAAAATACTTTCTTGTGTTGAACAGAGTCGAGAGCCCTATTCAGCACAAATATCTAAAAGCTTATAAGCAATCCTTAATCGAAAGACAACGAAAACATCACCAAGTTAAAGGTTTAATCAGCCCTACAGCACAAGGAACTGCGCTGCGTTATAAATCTTGGTTGTGTTTCTCCACTTTCGGTTTAGCAAAAACAAAAATTGATATATCAATTAACATTATAAGTTGCTGTAATGATGGAAACTTTCCCAAACAGAGTGTGTGCTTCTACACATGGGAACCCACTCTGTAATTCAATATTCCTCGCTAAAAGTAGTACTCTTCTCTTTTAAGTAATTTTGAAACGCCAAAACGCCGAGTATGAAAGTCAAGGTATAGAATAAATGCTCTCCACTTTCACGAGTGGACTGAACTTTGCAAAAGCCGATGGACTTAACTGAAATCAAAAAATATGATAGAAAAAACAATTGACGGGTTGCTGGCATTTAGTTTACGTCTTTTGATCTCACTGAAATGGTACGAGGAGAGCGAGAATATTTTCAAACACTTTTGTCTACTTTTATCAATAATTAGTTTTTCTTTAGCTGAGTAAAAGAAAGAGGAATTAAGAGTACAGAGTAGTTAAAATCACACTTACGCGAAGTTTCCTAAACAACTGTGTACAAAAGCAGCTTAACTTAAAGAAAATATCTGTTGAAAATGTTAAAGTAATGAAGTTTGTATGTGCTCCTCATTTCATCATGATTGACTCGTTACTTGCCTGGGCAAAAAGTCTAGTCGTTACGACGGAAAATTACGAACAGAGGTTCAGCTCTGTTAAGCTCGCAGCAGGGATGGCGCAGTGGTTAGATTGCTCGTCCCCACCAATGCGGCCCGGGTTTAAATCCTGGACTTTGCGATATCATGAGTGGGTTGAGTGTGTTTTTGGTTATCGCCTTGCTCAGAGGGCTTTTCTCCGGGTTCTCCAGTTTTCCTCCCTCCAAATAAACCAACACTTCTAAATTTTAATTTGACCTGAAAACAGAGGACAAAGATCCTCTCGGTGGGATGTGCCACTGCAAATTCCTATTCATTATAACATATTTTTAGTTCATGCATGAGAACTGGAAGTCCGTCATTCAGCCTACACCTATAACCTTCTGGAATGTTCTGATGCTCGTGTAATATTCTAATTGAGAAACCTTGCAAAATCGCTAAAGTTAATTGTTTCTACAACAACAACAATCATCCGTTATTTAAACACGATTTGATTTAAAGCAATAGGTTTGCTTTGTGGGTCGTGGATCTAGCTAAAAGTTTAAGAAAAACAGCAATAGGTACAGAGGTTTCTGGAATCTCGAGTTGTACTTGAAATGAAATGATGTTAGTGCTGCTTAATGATAATAATAATAATAATAATAATAATAATAATAATAATAATAATTTTACTGTAAACCGAGTTGTTAAATAAACTAGTTTGTTGCTGTCAACGACAGTCCTAAGTCCTAAGTCTTGAACCAACCCTGCTCTGCATGGACACAACGCAGCTTTATTTCTACGGTATTTCTCCCGGCTACAACGGAGATAATGTCGGCAGCGTGTTGCAATGACCCCGCAAGACTCCGATGGATCTTCGATTGGCAAGGTGCGTATCTGGAGTGCTCCAAATCGACTTACCCAACGAGAAGAACCTGTTTGAAGGAATACTCAACGAGATGTGTTCTTGATGCTCTTTAGATCATTTACGGTACGAACAAAGCCCGAACAGTTGTGTTTATGAAGGATCTGAAGCGCAAGAATTAGGCACTCGCTCGCCCAAAATACGCCTACATATTTTTTCATGGAGTTTGGTTTCCATCAATGAACTTGAAAAAAACCTTCAGAGCGTTAGCAATTTCGAAATTTGCAAACAAGCAATTCGGTTTTTCTCGTATAGATAAAGTCTGCATACAAACTAATTGGCCTATCAGGCCGGCACTTATCTCCGGTTTTCTCATTTTTGGACCGAATTTGCGAGCTCATTAAGGTTTCAGTTGGAAAAGAACCCGGAAACGAGGTTTAAATATCCAGGGGAAAAATATCAAGCGACCGCAGGTCTTATATAGTACTAATAAACAAGACAATGACAATTGTAATAATGGGCAACGAGATACCGAGGCAGAGTCAATGTTTTAGCGATCACATGCAAGCTTTCGTCCCTGTCACAGGGTCTTTCTCAAGTGAATATGATGGGAATCTATTTGTCACGTGTGAAATCTTCCCCGTATAGGCCCGGAAGTTCAAATCCACGGTCTCTACTAAGCGACGGGGATTGGCACAGAATTTCCGAAGCCTCCCGAATTTTCCTTCTGAAGTTGTCTTCTTCTGTAGCTATGACAGCCGCCTTCTTCTCTTCCAACTTGTAGCCTGTGTCCGTAAGGTGTTCTCCAACGGCGGAAAGTATCAATCTAGTAGTGTCAGAATGTTCCCTTAACCGGACGTTCAAGGGTAGGGAAATGTCTCCAATGTATATCTTTTTACAATCAGCATACTCTAATCTCTAGATAACGCCACACTCCTTTCCATCGGTTGAAGGATCTTTAGGATGTGCAAGCTGTGATCTGAGGGTGCTGAAAGGTACATGGTAGGGTAGAGATTTCTCCGATACACCTTGCACATTGGTGGAGAGCCGGGGACACTCGCGGCAAGTTGCTGCTGACCTGTACTTACTGGTCTCTAGCTCTCCCTATGTTTCTCCGGAATTTTGCACATCCACGCCTTGTAGTTGCATTTTGTCACGAAAGGCGCTTTTATAATTAAGATGATCAATCTCATACGTCCTGTCCCCCTCTTCGGAGATAATAGTGTTCGCACAGTGCAGAAGTGTTCTAACTATCGACCTTTTGTGATCCAGATGATGGTTGGAGTCAAAATTTAGATATTGATCTGTGTGAGTAAGTTGGCGGTATATGTTTGGTGGATCCCTTATCCTTGATATGAACATATGTGTCTAAGAAAGCGAACTTGCCATCGGATGCCGGCTCCATTGTGAACTTGATGTAAGGGTCCCTGGATTTCAGATGCTCGGTAAAGCCCTTTACTTCATCATACTCATACAATTTGGAAAACGTGTCATCCACGTAACGAAACCAACACTTTGGCAAATTAGGGTAAGGAGACATGGCCTCTTGCTCAAAGTGCTCCACATATCGGTTGGCGATGATACGTGGCATAGCAACCCATTGCGCACCCATGAATCTGCTTGTAAGAGGTATCCCTGTATAATACTCTCACCGGGCTGGATTGACATTCTTAATTCTTCTTCGTGTCCAAACTCTCTGTTTTCCCTTGGGCTCTCATGAAAAGATTACATGGAGGACAGGATCTAAGTCCAGCTAAAAGTGATAAAGCGCTCTAACAAAATGTTGTTGTAGCTATTTTATGTATGACATCTTGAGAGTGTGGTAAACAAATGATATGTGTATTCCGGACACAAATTACTGCAATACAGTGTTCAATTCTCAGAGAAACTGAGGAGAACTAGGGTGATTCAAAACTTTGGCCAGGGGATTGGATCTGATATGGTTTGGGAGGCACGATGGCCTAGCAAATGCAAATAGTTAGTCAGCTGCCTTTCAGATCAAATGGTCCGTGTCTTAAACCCCGGATGGGGATCATCATTTCCTTTCTGCGACAAGATTTCTCTCTACCTAATGCAAAGAGGTAAACAGACACCGGCTAAAGAACTAAAGAACAAAAAAAATAAATCTTAGATAATATTCCCTGTAATTTTTTTTAAAATAGTTTTAACTATTTACTATAGGTAGTCTACACCGTACTCCTGTTCTGCTGTGTAAATATTGACAATTAATATAATCAAAGCGCTTCAAGCTACAGGAACCATGGACAAACGACATCCCGATGAGCCACTAGGTTGGAAGTTAGACTAGAGAATCAATCGGTATTTAACGCGAGTTGAAAAGGATCTGGAACGAGCGTCTTCACTACGAGTGCGACTGGGGAAACTCATTATTTCTTGTCGTATTGCTCGCTGTACGCGTTTGTAAGGTTCAAACTCGTTATCGGTACCCACTATATCGCCCATTACTATTATCATTTGGTCAAAAACAGACTCAATCGAAGTGTATCTCAAAAAGGATTATTTGGAGTGCTAACGCCTCTAAAAACGAAACAAGATTATTGTGAATCTGACTCAGGACTGGACTATCGACAGAATTAAAAATTCCTGGAAGGAGACGCCATGTTGGTCCCTATTCAAATGGATACCGACATGGCGGTCGTAAAGTGACAAAAACATCTCGGCGAGTTTTACTATTGAAACGAAACATCACTCTTGAGCTTCGACACGTTGAAATTAATGCTTCCTCTAGTGCAAGAACTGATCAGTTAGCAAAAACCTAAGCGACGACTCATCTTTAGAGCAACGCGACCGCCTTGTGGGAGCATTTAATTTAATGTCACGCAACGCTAAAGCTTGATTCAAACGTGCTGTCGTTACAAAACGATGAACCTTGTCTAGCTAAAACGTTGTAGAACGTCGGCTTCTTAGAGGAACTTATATCTGATGGAACCAAAACCTCGGAATGATAGGTAATTTTAAGCTTTGGAATAGGTTGACGTCAAATGGAACCGGCGATAGAAAAAAAAATCCCTCTCCCCACTGGGAGCTAAGTATTTTTTTTTTTTTTTTTTTTTACTGTTTTGAAAAAAATGAGCCCAAAATGAAACAGTGCACCATATCCTTATCTTAAAGTCAAACAATATTCAAATCATTATCTTAAACATTTGGCATTACAAATGTAGACTTTAATTAAACTGTTAAACTCAGGTTGGAATTGAAGATAAGTTTAAGTATCACAGTTAGTAACAAACAATTAAATCTTCTGTGTTATTTTTCTTTGCAACTTATTTTGATCTGTGCGACTGATTATTTTTTAAAAAAATTGACAGTTAAGCTGTCTTATTGTTTGTTGTGCTGCTTGTTTCACTGCTCTGA
The DNA here is from genome assembly GCF_042242905.1 of Orbicella faveolata. Lineage (NCBI taxonomy): Eukaryota > Metazoa > Cnidaria > Anthozoa > Scleractinia > Merulinidae > Orbicella > Orbicella faveolata. Next base: position 9,868,832 of record NW_028301552.1, on the reverse strand, counting down.
TCTTCCAACAATACAGGATCGGGTTCAGGGACGAGTTTAAGTAGATCAGGGTCTCTGTAACTAGCCAGGCCATATCATTCCATATTCCGTTGACATATAGCACAAGGGCAATACCCCAAGGAGCATAGCAGGCAACTAATACTACCTGCACCCACAAAATACTAGAAACTGACTTTTTGTATCTTGCTATGTTCAGTGGAATCTCTCCTTCGTTCGCTTGTCCCTGAGGAACTTGGACTTGTTGATGTCGTAATTTAAAGAAAATCCTTGTGTAGCAAAAAATCGAAACTATCAGCGAAAGGGGAAGGAGAGTAGAGGCGGCTTTGAAGGCGATATCGCTTCTAGAATTGCGGATTGAGCCAAGAGAAACACTAATAAACCAAAAACAAATTATAACCAAGCGAACTCGCCTTAATGTTACGACCGGTCTGTATCGCAGTCCCAACAACAGGGCGAGAAGTCTGTCCACACTTATTGCGGTCGACGTCAAGATAGAGACTCCACAAAAAATCCAGCTTAAGGCATAATGAACTCGTCTCATTGTGAATAACTCATTTACGTTCATTTTTATCAAGGGAGACATAATGAAGATTGCATATAGTGGTTGCACAACAATGCCAACGCTGAGATCAGTGACCGCCAGACATAGAAAGAAATGCTTCGTCGGAGGATAAATGGAAGAGACTTTATGCAGAGAAACGAGGATCAGAGCATTTCCAAGACATGCAGCGATCGACAGAAAAATGTTGTAGGCTGAAAACAATGCAAGTGTACTCCGTGGTGGTGCGCCGAGTGCTTGGTTCAGTTTGCTTGTGAAGTTTCCATCTCCAGAAATATTCGCCATTGTTCTTGGTTGTTCAGAAAATTGAAGATACCAGGAAGAGCGCTGTTAGTTGATAAAAACCTCGGTCAGCTTGCAACTTATCAGCGAACTGAGAATTTTATATCTCGCTGATACCACATCCAGTCGAACGTTGTAACTGTCTCAGCAACTGTGTGTTTATATACTGTTAAACTTTTAAGGGAGTCGTTTTCTAATTGGATGGCGAAGTCATCAATTTCCGCTGAAAAGTGATCGACATGATAGATATGTCGTTGCTTCGATTTATCTGTCAACATTGCCTCGCGTTAATTTCCACCATGACTGACAAAAAAAAGATGGCTACTTGGAAAAATTTGGCTGAAAATAATACTCTGCAATGAAGAAACCCCAGCTACACCTTAGACCACAAAAGTTCAAATTTGATTCACTCTTGAACTCGAAGCCGGAAAGGAATATTTTCTTTAATATAAATGTTTTCTCCATGTAACTATACCCAGGGGAAGGGGCAAAAGACCTAAGAAAGTTTTATTCAACGAGGCTTTGCCCTAATGTGCATCGCCGGATACATTACGTTCAGGTTGCATTATGAAAATTTGCCCTGCATTTTTGTTTTTTATGTTTTCTGTTGTAGTGTTGTATCTGCTGGACAGAGAACACAATTGGGCACAGGTGCCCTTAAAACTGTTTTATTAAAATTGAACGCTCTGACATTAATTTTTTATTGTGTCAATTTAAAGCAATTAGAAAACTCGCCCACGTTCTGTATAAGTGATAGTCAACGGAGCGGCACCTAGATGATCATTTGCTGAAACTGAGGGCGGCCGCGTGGGCTGTAAAAAAAAGAAAAAAAAAATGAAGATCTAGCCATCCAGTTTCTTGTACGCTGCTCACTTATGATTTTTTTCTCAGTCTACCACATTTACGTTACCGGTAGATTTTAAGTTAAAATGTAAGTAACTAGTGTAGAGATGTCTTACCTTTCTGCGTACATTTCGAAAACTCGCTCTGCAATTTTTCTATTTTCTGATAGAGTTTTGCATCCGAGTTGTTATGCCAAAAACGGCATGTTTCCGATATTAATCCTTTATTGTATCGACAAAATAGACAATAGACAATTAGACAAGTCGCCCCCTTTCTTTGTGAGCGATAGTCAACTGAGCGGCACCTCGAGCCCAATCCACACTAAGCCGGAGAAATTTCAAAACGGCGTGTTTACGCTGAAAACGCATCAAATGTTGAATTAGCTTTGTGAATTCTCTTTCTTTCGTTATTTCAGGACCGTAACATTGCTTTTTCGTAAAACTTATGTCGATCTACTAAATGTACATAGTTAATTATTTAAAGTACAGTTAAGCTGTCTGATTATGTTTTTCACTGCTGCTCTCACTGCTCTGATCTTCCAACAATACAGGATCGGGTTTAAAGGCGAGTTTATTAAAGTTAGAGTTTCTGTAACTAGCGAAGACACATCATTTACTTTCCCATTTAGATATAGCTCAGCATCAATACCCCAAGGAGCATAGCAGGCAACTAATGCCCACTGCACACACAAAATACTAGAGACTGAGTTTTTGTATCTTGCAATGTTCAGTGGAATCTCTTCTTCGTTCGCTTGTCCTTGATTGGCACGGTTTTATACCTGGGCTTGTTGATGTCGTAGTTTGTAGAAGATCTTTGAGTAACAGAAGATCGAAATTATCAAGCAAAACAGAACGAGAACAGAGGCTGCTTTGAGGGTGATATCGATGGACATGATAACCCCGAATCCAAGAGTAACACCAATAAACCACAAACAAATTATGACAACACGAACGCGCCTTAATGTTACGACATGTCTGTATCTCAGTCCTAACAGCACGGCGAGAAGTCTGTCCACACTAATTGCCGTCGTGGTCAAACCCGAAACTCCTGACAAAATCAAACTTAAAGCAAGATAGAAAGAAACAGGGTAAACAACGTTCTCGCTCACGTCTGTTATACGAGAAAGGATGATGGCTGTAAAGAGTGGTTGTACAATGAGTCCAACACAAAGATCAGTGACCGCCAGACATCGAAAGAAAAATTTCGTCGGAGGATGACTTTGTGAAGAGCAATGAGAATCAGAACATTGCCCAGAAATACGATGAAAGAGAGAAAAATGTTCAGAGCTGAGATAAATTCAAGTATGCCTACTGGCGATGGGCTGAGTGCTTCGTTCAGTTTGATTGTGAAATTGCCATCTCCAGTTATGTTTGCCATTGGTCTTGGGTGGTCGGAATATTGGAGTCACTGTAAAGAGCGCTGTTAAGCGACAAAAAAAACACCTCGGTCAGCTTGCAGCTTAGAATCAGCCTGAGAATTTCCTATGTTGCTGATAACTCATCCATCTGTCCCTTATAACTGTTAAGGGTCCTTTGTTTATTATTTTAGACTTTCAATTTGCCCATGTGTCAAATTTCTTAACATTATGAAGCTATTAGTTATACTGAAAAGTGATAGATATGTCAGTTCCTTGGGATTATTAGTCAATACTGTCTTACCTGCAGACTGAAAGTTTATTAAAAAGAATTGCGAGCAGTTAGATTATAAAAGAACTGAAATTAAAACGCTAGAAAAGATCGATAGTACTGAAACAGACACTGTGTGGTAAAGACATAAAGGCTAAGGTGAAGGACGAGCACATTTTTAATTCTTGCCGGCGTTTTTAGGAACAAAGTGTATTTAATAACTGTTGCACAAGCAGCAGCTAAATATGAATTGTTTTTTCGCCGATAATTTAGACTTATTTTTCAAATTACCCTATAACATGTTGTGTATAAGGAGTAAGCGATAAAACAAGACAACCCTAAAAAAAAGTAATAGACAATAAAACAGTTTTTGAGGCAGTGACTAGTCGCATGAACTTGCATATTGCTCTACAAATGTTTAATGAATAAATTGCCGCCAGCCTAAATAAGGCATTTAATTTCCTCGTCTGAAGAACCTGCACAGGAAGTAAAAACTTGATATAAGTTTAATTCTCAGGACATTTTACTCTGAATAGTTTGGAAAATGCAAATATCGATTATACCCCAAGCAATAAACCTCAGATTTCCTAAAATGTAACAAATCTTTATTTTCTCTTATTGGTAGTAAATGACTTTTTTTTTTTTTTTAATTCATTGCGAAATATAAGACAGTTTGCCTTTCGACTATGCTTTAATTAAGCAATAGAGCACTTTTTCCGTGTTTACAGAGCCTCATCTAAACAGTCTGCAAACCCGGAACGCAGTCAAGGGTTTGCATAACTTTCGAAAAATCTCCCAGCCTTCCGCTTTATTACGCCTTCCCGAAACTCCCGCACGCTATCATCACCTACTAAATCGCTCGTTAGTATTATCATTTCGGAAAAGGGAGGCGAATTTTATTTTATTTTATTTTTAATTTTATTTTTTAGTTATTAATTTTTTAAAAGGAGCCGAATAACAGACTGCTTTGAGGTCCATCTAAACTAAGGTTATTTGGAGTACAAACACTTCAGAGAGAAAAAAAAAAGAAAGCAAACGTTTTGCGAAAAAGGATATGGGGGCTCAGATTTGCCAAAATTTTAAGAATAATTTAAGAATAAACCCAATGCTGAGATTTTGAAAAGAATATAATTTTGTGTGTTGAAAATTTGTAAAGACAATAAAATTATGTTTTTAGCTAAACCCTGTACAATTATTCCTTTCTATAAACGGCAAAAACTAGCCAAGAACAAAAAACAGCATTAGCCCTATCTTCGATGCTGAAAACAGACATGTATACAGGACATTACGCGGCCGCGCGGAGATATGAAATTTATCTTGGAGCGTTCAATAGGAAATAGTTTTCAACGCGAGAAGATAAATTTCGTATCTTCAAGCGACTATGTAATTTTCTTTTTATTATATGAAATATTCACAATACATAACGTTTGTGGTGATTTTCCGAAGATTTCCGAAGATTTTCCAAAACTTGTCCGAAGGCTAGACGACCGTTTCCGAACACTTTCGGAAGATAAACGAAGATAACTGAAGATTGCCGAGGACGACCGAAGAAGATCTGAATATGTTTCGATCATACACCAAAAAATTTAAGTGTAATTAAGGGGACAAAAAATGTTATCAGAACTAATATTTTCTCATGTGAGGATATCATATTGCTTGTATCAATTTGTTACCTCTCGCTATACCAGTAACTTTTATATAATAACTTATTATATAAACACCAGTGAAATACCAGGATTTTTTCTTTTACTAAAACATCATATCTTCATCGTGCGAAGTGAAGATACTATTTTTATCTTTCATACTGTGAAGATATCATTCCTTTCTAATAACATTTTTCTTTTGTCCCTTTAACTACACTTAAATTTGTTGATGTATGATCGAAACATCTTCGGATCTTCTTCGGTCGTCCCCGGCAATCTTCGGTAATCTTCGGAAAATGTTCGAAAATGTTCGAAAATGTTCGAAAATGTTCGGAAGCGTCCTTATGGCCTTTTGGACAATTTTGGAAAATCTTCGGAAATCTTGGGAAGGTGGCCGGAAATCTTCGGAAAATCGTCAAAAACGTCGTCATTAGTATGTTTATATAATAAACAGAATATTACATGCCCGCTTGTGGAACTTTATCTTCTCGTGTTCAACTCAATATCTCACTCGCTCGTGAGATTTCGAGTTGAACACTCGAAGATAAAATTCGTAGCCACGCGGTGGCATGTAATATCCTCTATTTACACTATCTTACACTATATAATCTAAGAATATTCACAAGAATAAAAACAAAAAAACAAACTGCGGTTACAAACATAACAAAACAACGCATGTTGTAAAAACCTTGATTTGAGAACTTAACGTTTCGTATGCCTCTACATACATCATCAGAAGTATAAAACAGTCAACTGTATTACAATAAATTTAGAAGAAAAAACTAGAACCTAATAAGGAAAAACCGGTACCTAAAAAGGAAATAAATGACAATGGATAGAAATGAAAATAAACAGACTTGAAATCTGCTGAAAAAAAGTATGAATGGCTAGTAGAGAAGTTTCTCACTGCTAACATTTTCATTAAGTGCTGGTTGCAAATCGCGAATCAATAATGTTTCTGTAAGTTTACAAGAATATTTTAAAAACGGCAGAAAAAAAAAATAATCAGCTCAGCCTCGGCCGGAAAACCATACAGTTGGACCCAGTTAATTAGAACTAGGTTAGGGCCTGTTCGCACTACGCGAAATTTTGTTTGATTTGCCAACAAATCTGTCAACACGCAGCCATTTCTAGTGCGAACGATTTTTTGAACCCACCAAAATTTTTGTAAGCGCAACGAAACTTCAAAGATTCCGTCGACTAGCTTTGGAGGCTGTAAAAATTTTGTCTGGCGAGAAAATCCTTTGTTCCTTGACATCCATCCGTCACTGGGTCAATTTCGCAACATATGGATTACGAAGCGAACGTGACCGTATGACTTCCGCCATTTTGACTGAGCTAGATGGATCCGCACAGAAGCAAGATCGATCCGTGGTACTTCAATTATTATGGCTCGCAATGCTACCAAGATCAAGACCAGGGTAATCAAAGTTATTACGATTCCCAAATCGATACGCAACAGCAGTACTTCTTACAGTTTCCATCGCAGCAAACTCGAGCGGATTCACAATGCATCCACATCCGCTGAACACAGCATCCACATCCGTAACACCCACTGAAGATCGGACGACTGCTGCAGCTACCGGAAGCACAGAGAACACGAAAAAGGGAACAAAGAGAAAAACGCCAAGTATGAAACCTTCCCCTTTAAGACATGTCACGACATCTTGATGGTAAATTGATCAAATTACTGACATCCGTCACTAACAAAATTTGGCATCTTCATGTGCAAACAGGATTACGAAAACAAAAAATTGGTGATTACAAAGTGTAACAGGGCCTTATTTCGAATTCCCTGTTATTTCGAACTCTAAATTATTTCCCTTGAATTCACCCATTTCGTCATTTACTATCAGCTATGTCGAACTCCCGCTATTTCGAACTATTTTTCGCTGTCCTTGAGAGTTCGAAATAGCGAGTTCCAACTGTATTTCAACAGAAGGTTAGCCCTACGATGACTAGGATGGACTAGCTTCCTATGAGAGGGGAGTAGGAATATTTCTAGTCGATTCATGCTACAGAAACCGGGATAAGCGCCGGCCTGATGGGCCACTTGGCTCGTATGCAGACTTTTCATTTTACCTCTACCTCGCCAAAAATACGCCTGCACTGCAGCCTATCTTTCTTATGGAGCCTCGTTTCTATCGATGAACTTAAACTAACCTTAACAGCGTTCGCAATTTTGAAAATCGTTCACATTGCAAACAGGCAATTCAGTTTATCTCGTATGTATAAGCTACAATGTAACTTATTCACCCACCGACCCGGAAGAGCTGCGATGAGCTGTAACGAGCCACAGTACGAAGATCTAATTAGCCTTTAGATAGTTGGTTTTTGCCGCGGGAGAAAAGCAGGGGAAGTTGGAGAAAAACAAAACCCTCGAAGCTAGGGTAAGGACCAACAAATTGTTCAAGCTACTTACCGGAGACGCCAGCTGCGTCTCCTATTATTTCACCTACCTATTCTTGTATTATCTCTCTTGTGGTTTATGTTTATGGTTTTGCACAAGTTTTATGCCCGTGTACGCAGAACAAAATACAGGCAGAAAAAAAAAATGGCGTTGCATTTTAATGAGTTTGAATATTAATCGATTAATCTGTACTCAATGCAATGAATTAGTACGAACCATTTCGTAACATTTATGTTGTTTGATTAATAATGAAAGCATAAAGATAAAAAATACAAGACCAAAGTTTCTTTTTACAATCCACTTCTACTATATAAAGAGAATAACGTAACCGAATGTCGTGCAAAATGTTTACGATTATCCGATGATATTGGCACTGTTGCAAATCAGATAAGTAGATTACCCATAGTCCTCCATTTAAGAAAGTTTTTCTCGGAGCATTAATTTACAGCAAAGTCTGTGTGTTTAGAACAAGAAGACGTTGATTAACAAGCATCTCATGAGACAGTTTATTGCATGTCAGTTGCTGTGACTCGTGACGACCCGGACTGAAAATATAAAGCGAAAATAGACACTAAAACGCTTACAACGTGCAGATGGTTTTTATGCATGGGAAAACGAAGCGCATCAAAACCGCACTTGACAAGTGATTACTAGAATAAGAACACACCTTAAATTTGCATTCAAAAGTTTGAAAGGAGAGTTTAATAACTATGTACTTAGCTTGGATCATTTTACTACGCTGAAAAAGCCACAAATATTATTTTACAAAAAATGGTTTCACTGAAGTTGTTACAGTAAACCTACGAGAGCTCTGAAATAAAATGTCACCTGATTAGATTCGAAAGTCAAACTGATGAAGTCCACAGAAAACTGTTACTTGGCATATAAAGAAATGAACCGATTAATGACAATAAATTATTAACAACATTTATTTTGAGGCTAAAAACTGTCGTCAAGTCACAGCTAAGAAAGTTATTAACTCGTAATCGCTGCAGGATGTTAATTAAAATATTCATATTATTTTAAACTAATTGTTTTTTACGCCATTTGTTCCTTTTAAGAAATATTATGACCCGAACTCTATCTTAAAATTGCTTCCAGGTTGAAGCCCGATTTATATGTATATACAACTAACGATTATTTTCGACGAAAAATTCTGGAAATTGCGGTTACAATTTCGTGACGGATTTCTTGAATTCGCCAACAGTATAGAAATGGATTGATTGACGCGTTGGCAAACAAAATTGTCATTGAAAAACTCAAGGCCGCAATTTTTGTTGAATTTCTGCCCGTGAATTGTATAACAAAAAACATAGACAAATAGGGAGCATAACAGAGAATTAACAAAAGGTAAATATAAAACATGGTAGTCACAGATCTTCGATACAGCTGTAAATGCGGCGTGTGTACGTTAACTGTAATATTAACTTTAGGGTCATTGTCCTGAATCTGCAGTCGAGATGCAATCACAGTCTGTAGCTTGTAAAGGCGAATCTGAAGCGTTATGTAGGCCGATGCGCAGATAATCAGGCATACGCACACCATTGTGATATTGAAGACTTGGTAAATCCTGATGTTCTCGAACCATGTGACAACCCATACGCTTGTAGATGACCATAACAGGAGTAACACAATGGTAGCGCGCCTCAGAGAAATCGTCGCATTGTAACTCTGCTGCAAATACAACGCTAAGAGTCTATCCAATGCAATGGCAGTTACAGTTAAAAAGGAAACGGCTGAAAACACATTGGCAGACAAGTGGAATCCAACTCCAGCGATACAGAACAGGCCAAAGTTGTCGTTTATTTCGGCGGCTTTGTACATGACGTAAAGTGGCTGTACGAGCGCCCCAACGGCGAGATCGGACAGTGCTAGGCTGAATAGAAGAGCTTTCGAAGGAGGACGAAGCGAGGATGAGCATTTAGTTAACGCCCAGAGGATGGATGTATTTCCAGCGACAGCCGTCACGGATAAAATGGCATTCAGCGCACAATTGATGATGAAAGTTATTCTCATTGAACCTTGAGAATAAACAAGAAATCGAGTGAGGTAGAAGCAGGAAAGATTTATATGATAGCTCCATTCAGTGGAATTTCCTAAGCTTGCGTTAATCATCTTGAAGTTAGTTCGTGTTTTGTTAATCCGACGTTTGACTTCCAAGATCACTCCTAAACGACTTGACCGGTTCGGCTAAAACGGTTTTAACGGAGTCGATTGACTCGTGCAGATAAACAATATCTAAGGCAGGTGTGATTCTTTGGGCGTTATGACATGTTCATCTTTCACATGGAAATTGACACCGGATCTCGTGGGAATTCTCCAATCATGAAATAATGGGTGCACTGTTTGAAACAATTGACGGTTCCACAAGATGCAAACGGAGAGTCAAACTGTTTGGTCATTAAGCTACGGGGCCAACAAGCCAGGGATGTCACTACAATAAACGTAATTTAAATGGGGAAATAAAGAAATCCGGTTACGAGGAACGCCACCGTCTTGTAAGAAGACTAAAGCACAATATATTCATAAGCCTCGGGGTATGAAAATAATTAGCGTAATAGCGTGCGACAAAACATTTTTAACACGAATGTCAAATCTAGCTGATAAAGTCTCGTTTACCCGTGGTTATGCAAAGTTTTTGCCTTGAAGACAACGCGGGATATTTATCTCTAAAATAATTGCCCTTACAGTTTCAGAAGTATTTTCGTGAGGGTGAAAAAACAAATTACTTTTTTACATTGGGAAGACAGCGAATAAATGGCCATAGCAGTGTCACAATTCACTTCAATCAAACACGAATCTATGACGTCACTCATCTTGTGGCAAACCGTCAGCGATAGCACTTACGCTTTGAAATTGAGCCACGAGAAAGAAATGAAAAGATATGGCGGGAGATATGGCTCCTGTGGCTAGTAAAATTGTGACATTGGAATGTGATATTTGCAATTAATTCTATTTGGGATTTGTGTAAATTTGAGCGGATTGCAATGAAAAATATTACTTTGGACGTTGGTGGGCTCGTAGGCGCAATATCGGGATATCTCACACCTGAAATACGTGCGACACCGCGTTCAGCTGAGCTTTCTTCGTATACAGTCATGTCTTGTATAAAATAAAGAGAAAGTGTTAGCATTAAATGCAAGTGAGAAACATTTTATTTGATCCATCGTTAATTTTAGCAAGTATTCCCAAGTTCTTAGAGTCAAATAAATCTTAGCAATCGAATCACTTTGAGTAAACTTTGCTGAAACGACAGCGTGGGTTTCTTAAATAAAGACATAATATCACAATGGGTCACACATTGTATAATTTGTTTTAGATGACAAAGAAATCATTATTTGCTATAGGTTTTGATTTTCAATGAGGCTATTTTTTCAACGTTTATTTTCTTGACTGACATCAATGACAAGCTGTGCTGTCAAATTGCGCAATTCTCAGAGGATCTAAGAAATTCGCTTTACTGCATCTGCGAAAGTCGATGTTTTCTGTGATGATTTTTGCTCCTTTTCGAAAATTTCATAGAAGTTAATAATAAAAATTCCCACTCATTTGCCGTGAGTCTCACCTGATACATGCCGTGTTCTTACAATTCTTAAGTGCATCACGTACATACTACATGCTAATAAAAACCACAGCACTGCGCCTGGTTGTAGATATAGAGGATATTACACCGTGGCGAGAAGATATGAATTTTATGTTCAAGTTTCAAGAACAACATCTCACGAGTGAGTGCAGCGAACGAGTGAGATATTGTTCTAGCCATGAGATCTAAAACATAAAATTCATATCTTCGAGGTAACGTGTAATGTTCTCTTTATTATATAGGCATACTGATGACGGCGTTTTTGACCATTTTTCGAAGATTTCCGACCACTTTCTGAAGATTTCCGAAGATTCTCCAAAACTTGTCCGAAGGTCCGCACCAACGTTCCTGAACATTTTCCGAAAATTTTCGAAGATTGCCAAAGACTTTCGAGGAAGACCCGAAGATATTTCAATGATACAGCAACGAATTTAAGTACAATTTAAGAAACAAACTTGATGTCAGTGAAATCATCGATATCTTCACAAGTGAGGATATGGAAAATACGCCACCCAAATCTCGGATGTGGTTTCGCATGAATTTTACGAGTGGTGTGTTTTCCAGTAAAACACTCGCGATCGTGTCTATCTAATAAAACGCGATTTGTCTCGCCACTCAGTCCTATCGCATGTTTGTCGAACATGGACTAGCTACAGGACTACATTCGCCCTAAGTTATATTTTTGGCCATAAGAGCATTATTTTTCAGGCCCAGGCTGAATATTTTTACTTTTCTGCCGGTTTTAGGCTAGAAATATTCTTGTGAGTATTGTTAGATCAGATAAACGAACACAAGTGGACTATGCCCGAAACTGCGTCAAATTATCCGTACTATCTTCCCACTGATGCGTTGAAGTAATTTTGGACCCAGGCTACAGGCGTTAAGCCTAATATAACGCATATAATAATATACATGAAAAAATTACTCGATTCTGATTGGCTGAGAGCAGTGCAGTTCAAGTGTAACACAAGTGCAAAAAGTGTAACACCGGTGCAAAAAGTGTAACACCAATGCAAACTACACATCGTAAGTCTGGATTATGATTGGCTGAAAGACAATAGGAAATTTTCGAAGCCAGTGATATTACGTAAAATGATGAGGAAAATTTTGTGCGGAAACTTTGAAAAAAGTTTTCTCGAATGAGAAAAAATGGCTTCAAGAAAGGTCTTTCGCCACTCCCTCCAAACGACTTTTTGCATGTTTATGTTTATTTATTAATAAGTAATCATACGGTTTTTCTCGTTCAATTTGTAATTAATTTGCGCTTGTGAGTTTTTCAAACACTCAGTCGTGTAAATTAATTCCAAATTGAACTCGAAACCGCATGATTACCTATACTAACGTTTTTCGGAAGTGTCATTAGCATCAATCAAACGGCTAGTGCGGAGTTTGTTGTTTTATTGAGCAGTTTTATCTATTTATTTTATTGACAACAATAATAATAATAATAATGATATTAATAATAATAATAATAATAATGACTTTATTATCGTGTCAATTATATTTAGCAGTGGAGAATCCCCACTGCTAATAGGGGACACCTAACTAGAACTATCTAAAAATAATATACAGAAAAGTCCTGCCACTACATCCATCTAGGATGTAGCCTAGATCTAGCCTCCGTACGTGGGTCTTAAACTGCTAGAGATTTATCACCGATCGGTCTTTAATTGTTACTTATTTATCAAGTTTAATACATGTATAATAATTTTGGAGTAATTACTGTTTACAGAAAAGAAAGGAAGAAGTTTATACGGTTTAGTTAAAACCATAATTGTATTGTGTTTACAAATTTTAGACGCAGAATTATATTCTTTTCAAAATCCCAGCTTTGGGTTTCTTAAAATATCGCAAACTTCAGCGTCAATATTCTTGAGGGGTTGAGAATAGGCGAATAGGAAAAAACAGAGACAGGCCTGCACGGACTCCCAATGTGGTTTTTGTGGTTGCGTCGCATTATCAAAAACCTTCAGATTATAGTTTTGCTCTTACAAGCATGTCTTTTACTAAGAGATTTACCTCTTTTGTAACATATGATCGGAGGCTTTTTAAAAATTGTTTTCAGCAGAGGCTGATTTTCTATGAAACTCCAGTTTTCCATCACGATTTTGTTAAGTTTCTTTACTGCAGGGTGGTATGTGGTGACAAAAGGCAATAGTCTCTCTGCCGTTTTTTGTTTTTGTGGTTTAAGAGCCCATTGTCTTGAGTCAAAGATGACCTCTGACAGGGACCTTTCTATATATTTCCTCGGATACCCGCGTGCTTCCAGGCGTCGTTTGAAGTTTGCAAGGCACTCTTCAAATGTTGTTTTTGAAGAGTTTGTTCTAAGCAGTCTTATTGCTTCGCCTTTGATAAAGCCTCTTTTTGCCCCCGGGGGGTAAAACGAGGTAAAATGGGTATATTGAAAGGTTTCGGTCGGCTTGTAGTGAGTTTTAATGTCCAGAATGGATTTTTCTATGAATCTCTCTCCTTTGAACACCACTGTATCAAGGAAAGTCATTTCGTTCTCTGATATTTCGGCCGTGAATTTTATTGTTGGGTCGAATGTGTTAGCTTGTTCAATGAAACGATCCACTTCATTTCTTTTACAGTCCCAAAAGGAGAAAACGTCATCGATGTAACGTTTCCATTCTCTTGGCTTGGTATTGTTTTGTTGGATTAAACTTGTTTCGATCTCCGCCATGAATATATTTGCAAAAGACACTGCTGTCTTTGTGCCCATTGCGACACCAAGGGTTTGGAGATAATTTTTTCCATTGAACTCAAATGAGTTCTCTGTTAGGATTACACCGATTATTTTCCTTAAGTAGCGTGTGATGATTGGAGGATCATAGTTGTGGAACGTCTCATATGCTTTGCATACTATTTCTGTTCCCTCCTCTTGTGA
>NW_028301552.1:9520000-9532500 GCF_042242905.1 Orbicella faveolata | reverse complement strand
AACCCAACTACAGCGCAAGATTTGATTTATCTTGCCCGTTTCCAAAGCTGGCCATAAAAAAAGAACGCATTTTGACCTGGATGCTTTTGCAGAATATACACGCGATATAGAAAAACCAACCAAGAAAAAAACTTCAAGTCCAAACAGGAAAGAAATAGGCGACCTTAATTGTCTTCCAATCCCTTTTTACAACGAATAAGGTCAACGTATAATTAAAACCAGTTGCAGCTCAACAATGTTTAATTCAACCAACTCTCACTGGATGACCTCAGTTAGCAGTGTATGTTCACAAAAACACTTTTGTATATTCTAGAGTGATTTCGTGTTGTGTCTCTGAAACACTAACTCTAAAAGCTCGACTAAGCGAGGAAAAGTAGGGGAAGACCATAATTGACAAACAAAGAGAAATAAGCTTGGTAGAGTAACGATAGAGTAAATCTCTATAGAGGATACCTTTGTCGCACGTTACAGAAGGGTCCTCCAACAAAAATTACAAATAATTAAATTAATCTTATAATATTAACATAGATAAAAAACTAAAGAAATAAAAGAATAAATATATCGTTGCTTTACAGATTGCCTACCTGTGGTGATGGAGCCGGAGTAGGTGAAGGAGTCGGATATGGGGAGGGGTACGGGTAGGGATACGGGGAGGGGTGTGGGTAGGGATACGGGGAGGGGTATGGGGAGGGATATGGGGAGGGGTATGGCGAGGGATATGGGGAGGGGTATGGGGAGGGGTATGGCGATGGATATGGAGCAGGATAAGGGTATGGATATGAGGGTGGTGGGACGGGTATCGGGTATTGCCCGGACTGGTACTGATAGGGATGTAGAGCTTTAATAGGATATGGATATCTTTGTGGAGCTGCTGGGGTATTTTGGTACTTCTCGCAACTGTGAGGACATGTTTCTCTTATGTCGTTGTTCGTTGCACAATAACCCATCTTTCCCCATTCTGGACAAACCGCATGGTTATCTGTGTAATCGGATTCTGAAAAAAAGAAAAACAGAAAAGGCACAAATTTTACGTTTTTACGCCATATTTTACCGCAGTGTTAATATCACTTATATTCCAGGCCTGTATCGTTGTATTTAGTAAGTGTCATTAGAAGAGGATGAGATTTGACAACGAAATGACAAAAGGCAAAACTAGACGCTTTATAGGTACAACTGAATTCACAGCTGATAATAAATTATAAAATGTCACTGATAGAACGGACGGCGAGGCAATTTTCCGAATGCGGCGGCTTAATCAACGTGGAACTTATGCAAAATCGCACTGCCATCTCGGTAAATGATATTGCAATTCTTTCCTTCTTATGCATGTTTTTTCCAAATTTCATAACGTGTATTATGATTGTCAATAAGCAAGAATACAAATGAATCTTCAGAATTCGCCTAACTTTTAAGTTGTCAACGAATCGTCTTTGCAGTTTTGATGGGTAATGCTACGAACCAATCCTTCACGGTTACTAGCCCATTTTTCTTGAGGATAGAAACTCGGATGCAACGCGGGCAGAGTAATTTTCACAGACTGAGCTTACGATGTTCGGTGATATAATATATTTTTTCCAAGAGGCCATAGTAACGAATCCTGCAATCTGATTGGTCCGGATTTTCTTATCTCTGCCCACGGTTATGGTAGCGCGCGCGCGCGATGTGGTTTGAGAGAGAGAGTGAAAAAATTAATAGGTTATTCACCGGCTTAGGGTTGGTCCATATTGTGAAAAACTATGACCTTGGACCTGAATGCTGCCCACACAGTTTTTCATTATACGGACCTCCCAACCGGAAAATACAAATATCTATATATTTTTCTATATAAGAAAAAATGTATTAGATATTTGGAGAAGAAGGTACTTCAACCTTTGTTGGTTTTCATGGAGGTCCTCTATCCTGACTGAATTGGAAATTGGATATGTTTGCTCTTCAGGAGGGAGGAAAACCAGAGAAAAACCCTTGGAGCCACGTATGGCGCGGGACCGGAACCGATTCCGGACCACATTGGTGGGAGGCGAGCGCTCTCACCACTGCGCCATCACTGCTTTATCTCTTGTCATAGAGCTGCAGCATACCTTGCATATCTTATCAAATTGAAAAAATGTGTTGTAACATGATCATGGTCGTAATCTAGATTAAAATGACGCAGTTATTTCTACCTGGGCCACAAAACTCGCAGGATTTCTTGCAGTTCTGCTTCATGTAATCGGGTTGCCGCTGACACCGTTTCTTATCCTGCTCATTGGGGAAATAATCTCCGCAATTATCATCAAGATCCATGCATTTCTTAGTACCTCCTGAAAACGAAAGTAATAAATACATGTAATATGAGGTTGTTGAGAGTGATAAATATCTGCTCATTCATTCGCAAGCTCACTCGTTTCTCGTTAATATTTAAATTGCCTGGGGCCCGTTTCTCGAAAGCCCCGGAGGCTTTCCTGACCCGCAAAGCCATTTTTGGTTAATCTGTAACTAAAAAGGGAGCAATGTACACGTGTGAAGCTTCTTGTATGAAGAGAACCTCTGTTCGTGTTAAGATTATGCGAATAAAACAGCTCTGTAATCATAAGGTTTCAGATTTTGCCATGGCTTTTCGGGTGCAAAAACTTTCCGGGACCTCCGCGAAATAGGCCCCAGGAACACTAAAGAGGACTAAGGTCACCATGCGAAAATACTCTCCACCGAGTTTTTGGTCATTGCACAGTAATCCAATAGTTCCATCAATTTAAAGTTTCTTTACTGAAACGTTCCCACAAAAACTTACTCCCTTACACAGTAAAACTTGTTACCCATGCATGATGCTCCGCACTCACTCTGTCCTCAGAAAAATCTCACCACGCTACATTTAAAGTAAATGAAACATTCTATCTCATATCGTGAGGGCATCGATTAAGAACCAAGTTCAGAAGGAGTCAATGTGCAGTTCTTTCACTTCATAAATATTAGAACTATTATTTGAACGGTAAAAAATTTGACACCATTTAAATACCCAGTTTTGACCACGATGCATTGCGCACTGTGCAGCATTGGAAAACAATAGAAACCTCGGGATCATGTACACAAAAATCCTAACAGACATGTAAAATTCATATCGGTCAATACTGGGTCTTTAAGATCTTACCTGTAGCTTTGAATGTTTCCCCCAAAGAAAATCAAAGTTCGAGCAATAAGTGCAAAAATTATTTACTAAAAATCTACTCATAGCACGGTAACTTTTGGAATACTATTTAAAACAACTCACTTTAGATCATTTCTCTAAGTAACCTCCCGATTAAATTCTCAAGCGTTCTCGAGAAAGTTAATGTTAAACCTCGTAAAAATGCTTAAAGCGTGTGTTATTGTGTTTTCGACTAACGCGGAACTTCTGTTTCAATTGAAATATGGATGGTCAAGTTCAATTTTCTCTCGCGGGGTCAGCTTGAGAGCTTAAGTCTCGTTAAGTTCGTCTTACCCGTATTCAAAATATTACCATGCCACGAGGTTTATTTGGTAACTATATTTTTTGCCATTATCGCGCGAAGGTCCCGTGAAAATCGTCTTAATAATACGTGGGGGTTTAATTTAATTAATGATTCATTGTAAGAATTATTAATGTCCAATTTTAAACCGCCTGTCATGTCTTGTTAAACTAATTGGCGGTTTATTCCGTAACACTTATCACACTAGTAACCTGTTCCTGACCCACGACTTATTTCACTAACCTCCTTTCTTCTCACAGAAGTGGCATGAAAACGGGCAATCCCTTGCCATATTTTCAAAATCTGCTAGACATTCTTCCTCGGTTTTGCCTTCACAGTCTACGTCTGGGTTATCTTTGCATATGTCGATATTGTAAACTACAAACATAAAAAAGACACTGCTTGATGATACTGCAATACAGTGTCATTGAAAATGTACAGCGAAATCCCAAATTCTCGAACCTTCGAGTTTTCGAACCAGTGGTGGATCCAGACCTTGAGCTAAGGGGGGAGCCAGGTTTTGTTTTGCTTACCCTGCCGGCTTTTCTTCCCTCGGTGATTGTTTTCTTTACCCAAGGGGCCGGGGCCCCCTGGCCCCTTCCCTAGATCTCCCACTGCAAACCTCCCGATAATGCAGACTTATCGTCATTTCACTTCCCTAAGTCGGTGTATTCAAGGTCGCGGTGATTACTTCCGTCTTCTTCATTGACTGGTCGGTCATGTCAGAAACAAAAATAGAAGTCTTTGTAATTTCACAAGACCAAGAAATCCGAAGGGTCACGTTTGGAGCCCACCCACAATTTTTCAGCCACTGTTCATCCACATCATTGTTTTTTCACTGACTGTCGGAGTTGCTCTTCCATGCGCACTATAATAATGATAATAACCAAAGCACCGCAAAAACATGATAAAATGACTATGACTCCCGTTTCTACCATGACCGCTGATATTAAAATGTAGCTTTTCATGGCCATTTAAGGTAGCTAAGATAAAGAGGATTTACAAGACAAAACCTTTTTAAACTTTTAAACTACCACAAGAATCCCGCATTTTGGCATGCATCAATGTTTCACTAACAGGCGAGTTGCATGATGGCGTCGTTTGACTACAACTACCAGAATCCTTCACCTTTTCTGTTTCTTATGCTAATTATGTTATTTAAACCCCACTGGGACTTCAAAATTCAAATGATAAAGAAAAACCGAAAGGAATTCTGGTAGTTGTAGTAAACTGACGATAACGTGCAAGTCCGCTATTTATTTGCGATAGTTCCATTTAACATCCTTTTTGTCCTTAGTTTATTGATTTCTTATGATCGACAGGGGCGTAGCCAGGAGTTTTCAATTGGGGGGGGGGGGGGGTCACACTGTGTCAAAGTGAGGGTACTCCCCAGATTGTCATGCCATTTTCGCCACCTGTAGTGGGTTGTTTGCTTAAAAAAAACTTACAAAATGGGGGGAGGGTCACGAACACCTCAGGACCTCCCTAGCTACGCCGCTGATTGACAGGGTCATATGACGGTATTCTTACGTTTTTTGTATGGTATTGACCTCTGTAGATCAAGTATTTTACGGATTTGCTGGTCTTCTTCGGTCAATATCTCTCCACTTCCGGAATCACTTCCCGACCCAGGCTCTGCGCTGGACACAAAGGCGTCTTCATTCTCCTCAATATCTGGTGGTAAATATATATACATTTCAGTTTTAAATAATAAACACCAATGCTGGGGAATTTTAATATGAAAAATTTATACTACTTACTACCACTCACCTCGAGGCCTCCAAAAATGATTTGCAAAATTACAACACATCTTATTCGACTGTTTTACGAGCTTCGGGTTAAGCCTAAAATAAGTGCGAGTGTTTTTCAAAACGCACAAACACAAAGCAATTATTATTGCATATTAAATCATCGATGTTTTCCGTGATTTTAAACAGCTTTTTTTACTGAGTGTTGCGAAATGTTGATTGAGAAGAGTTGGAGTGTTCTTGGAAGGTGGAGTAAGTTTCCTCCGATAAAAAAAGCTGACAAACTTGAGATAAAACAACATAATTCGCGTCTATAAACAATTAAAACGGCAGTTTTGATTCTGCGTACGCTGCAATAAGCCACGTTCTATATATTAAAATTCTAACATGGCTCCGAGGCTTTCAGAACAAAATTGCAAATTTGTTTAGTTTCCTTTTTATCTCAAATCCCAAAAGAGACTTGGATACAAAGAAAACACCACCAAATGTAGAAGTTTGTCCTGAAAGCCTCGGAGCCATGTAAGAATATTGATATATCGAACATGGCCTACTGCCTTGAACTGATATGAATAAATATATACCGAAAAACGCGTTATGTTGGTCGAAGTGCGTCAAATCTGATCTATATCACAAAGTATATAATCATTGTGCCGTCATTATTTATGGCCATTTGACAACACTTATATCTATCAAGTGCTCTCAAAGCTCCGACGCGTGTCATGACTTTTGCTTCCTCTTTCTCTTTTCTTAAAATTAATTTTCAATGAGGATGACTACATCACAAAGTGGCTTACAGTAGGGTCCTCAATTAAGGTAAAAAAAGCAATCAATCAAGGAAAATCACTATGAATTTACATGAAACCCTAAGAGCTTAACCGGAGTAAGGGGCCTCCACGGACTAGACATTTAGTAGTCGACAACTATATTTGTTATCGACTTCTAAATGTTATTGACAACTACGAAACGTAGTGTGTGAGATGAGTTGTCGACAAACTAAACGCTAAATTTTTCAGTAGTTGTCGACAACTAAGCAGTTTCCCTTTTCGAAAAGGGAAACTGCTTTAGTGGTCGACAACTTTGTTTTGACCGTTCTTCTAGCGTGTGGGAATCATTGGTATAGCTGTCGACAACTTCGTTTCCACCGTCCTACTCGCGTGTGGGAATCATTGGTTTAGTTGTCGACAACTATGGAAACGTGAAACACATTTGAGCATGCGTAGGGAACGTTAGATCCCAAGCTCTCGCTGGCCTGACTTAGTGGTCGTCAACTAACACTCACATGTGTGGAATGCTCGCATTGAACACAACTAGTTGTCGATAACATTTAGTTGTCGATAAAAAAAACGTTGTCGACAACTAAATGTCTAGTCTGTGGAAGCCCTGAAGTAACTATCTACTAATACTTACCTTCTCCAAAAGTACACACGGCGAGGACTACCAGGATGCAAAGAGGCCAGACTGGTTTAAGCTTCATCCTAGCTTTTCAAAAGTTAATTGCTGCCGTATGTGAAAAGATAAGTACATAACACCAACATTATATTGTAAGTGTAAGTTTGTAAGCTGCTACAAATGAAGATTTCACTGATTAAGATAGCAGAGATACCAAACTAAACAAGAAGTGAGTGAAGGAGTGAAGTCGCTCCACACCTACAGCTCGGAAAATAATATTTTCCAAGATAAAAATGCCGGTCATCTGAGAATTTGGTGACTCGTACGGGAGACGAAGTCGGCTACAGCATATAGAAGACGAAGGCAACTGAGCAGTCTATAAATGCTTACAATTCTATTTTTCAAAATTTAAAAAATAAACAATCATTTTCCCTGTCTGGGGATCGTGATCTTTCAGTCAAGAACAACGATGAGCAGTGTCAATCAGATTTGCGATAAACCATGAGAACTGCTCACTTAACACAGACTGAATACAAATTAATCAAATCCATAAGTGGCTATTAATCAACTTGATACAGGAAGATTAACTGCCTAAGGAGAATGTAAAGCGAACGTTAGATGGAGGATGTGAGAATAGATAGCCTCTTCCAGACATTCAGTTAATTAGGTGCAGCGCGAAAAACGGCGAGGGAAAAATAGGGGAGAAGCACGGCAAGGGAAACCGAAAGAACGCCTGTGGGCAAACTTAACAAATGCCAGTATACCAGGATCTGGTATACCCTCTGATTGATCAATTTTGACAAGTTGTGTTAAGAGCCAGTGCCCATAATTATGGACCAAACAACGGCACAAGTCGAAAAATCGATTTTGCTCATTTTTTGCCCATAGATTGGCCCTAGCTAGTAAACAAACGGACCATAGTTAGTTTCTGCTAATGCAGCTTTTTTGGGGAGAAATTTGCGAAAAACGATTTTTTTCCGATTAGGCTCAAAATCTACTTCCGGTTTTGCTGAATTTTCCGAATATTTGTTTGCTTCGCGCTCCGCAGAACAGCTACTTGAGAATCTTTCAATGGTCTTTACATTCAGCTCAGGTCTTCATGGTATGACTGAGCGAAAAATAAAATAAATCGAGGCTTCGTTTCAGCCTGAAACGAGATCGAACACGAACGGAAAATATTACGATGTGTTTCAAACGAATTATAGCACTAAAATATCGCCATATTTTTCTATGGGCTATAACTTTAAATGCCATAAAAACACTTTATACGGGTTAACTGTACACCCACCTGTTTGAAAATCAAAAAATATCTCTGGGCAAATGGTTTTAAGTCGCCCGCCTTGGCCTGTGCTTCTCATGAATTTTTCCCTGAACCGCCGTGAGAATGTAAACAATTGCGTGACTCTGGCGGTCACCCTGAATATATAATTCGTTTCCAACAAACCGCAGATGGCTATCTTAGAACATTTGGGTGAAAAAAGAAAAACATAATGGACCACTTTTAACTTTTATATTTTGAAAGTCATCGCTTTGGAAATTTCGTTAATTAAAAACGCCAATTAAAAGCAATTTACTCGGAGTTCGGGTGTTACTGCTATGTCGTTTTAGGCTGTCGTTCTTTCTCTGATCATTTTAATTACAAGAACGAGTTCTAGAAAGAAAATCGTTCTAAGTTCATTTGTTAAGCGTAATGAAAAGTTGATATTGTTGGTTTGTAGCCTTACGTGATCTGAAGGAACGCTACAGTGATTAAATTTGCATTTGTTGATTTCGACGGATCGATTTTCGGTTAAACCTTTTTATTTGTGCCAGCACATTTAGTGCTTTTTCTCCTGCTAAAAAGTCGGAAAAAGTAAAGTAAACAAATCCTAAAAGTCATAAATAAGAGGCATCGACAGTGCGAGTGTCTCGGTAAGCTGTTAATTTGAACAATTACTGTGCTGGACGGATTGCTTTCCTGGTTACCCACGTACTATACACAGTTCATTGTGCGCGAATGTTTCTGTTTCAAACAACTGAAATGCTCAGTGCTTTTTCCTTTTTTTCTTCAGTCTTAAAACTGAAGGTTAAAGTTAGGCTAAACCCTAAACTGTTTTGGCGGCCAACCTATTTTTGGCTAATTGCTTAATCAAATTATATATATATTTCATTGAAATTCGCTCCTCTGTGACCGACTTCCGCGAACAAAACAAGATGGATGTTCGCTGTTCATTAAGACTACAATCCTGGTCAAAAGTGTTGGGACAGTTACGGCAGATGACTTCACAGGCAGCCTCTCTTAAGACCAAAACCGCGCAAGCCCGCCTACCCCCTCCCCCTGTCAATGTTGATAAAAATCTTGAAGAAAAAAAATCCTTGACAATAGCCTCAGAATAGCCTCGTTTCAAGAGTTGTTCGCCTCCTAGAACAGTATTCTCGAACTAAAGAGACGATAAGATAGATATTCACGTCTTATTCCAATAATAGCGATTTTTCAGCAATCGCGTTTGGTTCCAACACAACTGTCTAACCACTTTCTATTGTCCCTTTTTCCTTTTTTCCCACATCCAATCTAGTCTTCAGAATAGCTTCATTTTCATGCAACATTGCTAGGGGAGAGGGGGGGGGGGGGGGGTCAATTGTACTTGCTTCCATTCATCTTTTGTTCTAAAACGTTAAGGACGTAGTTGAAATCGTGGGTTTCAGCGCGCAAAAATGGGAGGTGTCCCAACAACTTATGGCCAGGATTGCAGGTTTACACTAGAGGAAATTGTTCCGGATTCGTGATGAATCCAGAATGTTTTAGTGCCGGATTGATTTTGCCATTTACACAAAAGTGGACGAAACCGAAATAAAAACCCCCCGGTTTGGTCGTGTCTCCGGAGATTTTGAATCCGGAATTTAAAGTGGGAACTTTGAATCCGAAAACTTTTGAATCCGGAGAGTTTTGTCGTGTGAACGATTTTCTCTCGAATCCAGATATTTTTCCGCCTGTGATCTTTTGAGTTTGCGGTGGAACGAAAATGGCGGATTACATGATCCAGTCGTAGTCGAGTCGTAGGCGCATTGATGGCCATTTGATGGCGGTCGCTGGGTGATTACCTCGTGCTGTTTCAGGTGTAGGTAATCACTTTTATAATGGGTAATGCCATACTCCTCAGAAACCGTGCCCAATTTATACTTTACTGCGCAGATGACGACGATGGCACGATCGAAAACCTCGACGGTTTTCGACCCTAAACCCTAAGTAAATACCTGGAGGAACCTGGCATGATGGACAACAGTACCGTGGTCAGCGAGTTGAAAGAAAACTTCAGACTGTCTCAACCTACCCCTAGCCTTATTTTCGGAGGCATTTTGTTTCTCGTTGTCGAAGCAACAAACTGCTTGTTAACCATTCCATCATGAATGTTCCCGGAGTTATCGTCGTGTATAAAAGATTAAGAATCCGAATATCCTTTCACTGTAAACCCCTACTAATCCGAATACTCTAAAATTGATGAATTCGGGAACTCCTTTATTGTAAACCTAGTCCTAGATCGACCACTGTAATGTTTATTTGTCTACCAGTGTTTTGATCTGCAAATTTCAGTTAATTGATCAAACAACCAAAGTAGAAAAGATGGATTTTTTTCCCAGTATGATTGAAACTTAAACGCAATTTCTTCCTCGGCTAATTCAATTCAAGAAATTCCGGGTTTTCTAGCTGAGTTTGAGCATATTGTGTAGGTACAAATTTTCTACACAGCTAGAAGAGCTGAGATGCCGTCACGCAGTTAGTAGTCTATAGAAATTATGGTATTTCCACTTGACTTTATTTGTCAGTCAATGATTCAGTTGCCATAAATCATAGAGGATTGGTTAAGTGTATCTCTGAAACTGCTACTGTGTTGTAAGTTATCAGTGAAATCAATAAAATAAACAAGTGTTAAAATCATTTCCCGGAGTACTGTAGTAACGTTCTTTATCATGGATGTCGTGGGTGTCGCAATGCAAATGAAAAAACATATATATTTATACTAAGTTAAACAAAAAAAACAAAAACAAAAAACAACAAAAAAAACATTTTCCATTATTTTATCCACACAACGTTTCAAAAATTGCTTTCATCGGATTGCTGGAAACGAATATTTTACTCGAGAGTGGCTATCCGCGTCACGCAATTGCTTACATTCCAACGGCGGATTTTGGGCAAAATCTATGAGAAACACAGGCCAAGGCGGGCGACTTGAAACCATTTGCCCAGAGATATTTTTTGATATCCTAACAGGTGGGTGTATATTTAACCCGTAGAAAGTGTTTTTATGGTATTTAAAGTTATAGCCCATAGAAAAATATGGCGATGTTTTTAAGCAATAATTCTCTTGCGACATACTGTAAAATTTTGCGTTTCAGTTTTACCTCTTTTCGGGCTCAAAACTAACTTTGATTTATTTTATTTTTCGCTCAGTCATACTACCAAGACCTGAACTGAATATAAAATCCATTGAAAGATTCTCAAGTAGTTGTTCTGCGGAGCGCGAAGCAATCAAATATTCGGAAAATTCAGCAAAACCGGAAGTAGATTTTGAGCCCAGTCGGGTCGAAATCGTTTTTGGCGTATTTCTACCAAAGAAAGCTGTATTAGCAGAAACTAACTATGGTCCGTTTCTATTCTTACTAGGACCTATCTATGGACAAAATACAAGCGAAATCAATTTTTCGACCTGTGCCATTGATAGGCGATTTAGGTCCATTTTTATAGGCATTCACTCTTAACACTCGAATGTTACTGACGCAGATGAGAAATGCGATATGGCGGCGGTCCGAGTGTAAAATGGGGTTGACGGGCCTACATGACTTCTAAGGTTCGTCACATTTGTACATTTGCCGTTCTCTATTCAGACTCTCAGCCTTTCCTTGCTTCACATTATTTTGCTTCTTATCACGAATATCATATTTGACATATTTAGCTTCGTCCGATATTTCTTCAAAGACTGCCGTAGCTTTACTTCGAGAAAGAGCACCGTGATTTTCCAATCGATTCCTGTCGATCTCCTGAGTAGGTGTCAGCACGCTTCGCGGAAGAAGTATCTCCAATCGGCGATCTAGCGTTAGTTTGTCTTTTTGGCGCTTTCAGGGATTTTCTTTCTACAATCTCCCAATCCCTGGCAGTTATGTTACGGGTCCCTGTAGGTAGTCTTATGATAAGTGGGTGGAAGAACCTTTTGTTAAGTTTGCCCACAGGCGTTCTTTCGCTTTCTCTCGCCGCACTTTTCCCTATTTTTTTGGTTGCCGTTTTTCGTGCTGCGCCCCAACTAACTGAACGCCTGGAAGAGGCTAGAGAAGTGAAAGACCCTCACTCTGATTACCAAAAGAACAAAAATTCCACTTCAAAACTTTTTCCTAAATGTACCTTTGGAAAAAGAATTTTTGAATATAGCTTGTGTGAAAGATGTTGCCAATACTTCAGCTCAACTACATTTGTAGCCTTTTGAACATAATTTATTCCAAAAGTCTAACCAGATTTTATGAAGCCAAAATTCTACACGACCAAAAAAAAAACCATATGCGTACATTCCGGTTACAAAGTTTTTAGTCCTTCATATAAAGTCAACGTAATTCCAAATCCGATTAAAGATAGAAAACTACAATTTTGCGGCGGCAACAAAAGATATCAGGGTAGGTTACCAGAGATAAATGAATCAGTGACTTCCACCTTTTATTTCCGGTTTGCTCGACACTGCGCAACATTTTCATTCCCGTTAATGACACGTAGGTCGAGCGCTCGGCCGCTTTTCGAATCTTCCTTAAACTAAAGCCGTTGAAGAAATGTGTTACAACATAAAATGTACATTCACCATTACAAGGTTCTTCTGTAAATGATATATTTTCAAAAGCAGTCAAGGAACACGTCTCCCTTTCCAAAGGCAAACATCTTCTT
>NW_028301552.1:9390000-9515000 GCF_042242905.1 Orbicella faveolata | reverse complement strand
AAGTTTGCAACATAAAAGGAATAATAGATTACCAAATGTTTTTTTTTTCTTTTCAAAAAGGAGAAATCTGGCCGACCACTTATGATTGTTTTTTTTTTTTTTTTTAATTTTATTTAACAACATTTACTTCAAACTACCTCCGTTATTTATATTCCATATTAAGCACGTAATTTCCAATCCTACTGACCAGAGGAAGAGGACATTTTGTTCGAGGTCCGTACGTGTAAGACCGGGCGAACTCCCATATAAAAAGGACCGGAGTGCTCGTTGTACCTTTTAGGGGTTAAAAAGGTGCGTTTGGTACCTTTTAGGGTGCTCAGGGTGTTCAGCCTCAATGGTCCACAGCGGGCGTTTTTGAGGTACCTTCTAGGGGTATTGAGCCGAAAAAGATATGAGGAGATAATGCTTTGTTTTAGAATTGTTATCTCTTAGGGGGGAAAAAAAAAATTCAAGCCACGCCCACAAAACAGGATCTTGGTATCTCTTAGGGGTTCTTTTAAAAATTTCGATGAACATCCCCGTCCTTTTTATATGGGATTATCCCCGGGGTGTAAGATACGTATCGAATATCTTGCAGTCAGATACCTTACAGTAATGACTGAGGAACTCACTCTGGAGAAAGGAGAGATTTAAAGTCCAGCTCGAGAGAAGCGATCTATTACGTAGTATCCGGGCCGTGAAATTGACTCAGTCATCATGCATAACACGCCTATTATCTGGCACATAAATTGCGAATATATATCATGAACACGGAACTGTAAGGGGGTATTTTCAACTGTATTTGCCACTGTTTTCATGCACTGTATCCAGCCAACATTTCGAGTTGAAATTTCAGCTGACTGTTGTTTAGTACAAATAATACAAATAGAAAATAATAAACTCAAGACACAACGCGGAATTGAAATACAATTAACAAGTATAACTTGCAAATACTTGTTAGCCTAAGACTACCACAATTTTCTTGATAAAATGGAAATATTTAACATTTTGCACGCAAAAAAATTAATATTTTGGGCTTTTAGAAATATTGGTCTATTATATGAAAAAACCCCAAGACGTCAATGCTTATTGCGAATAAAAATATAAAACAAGATAACAAACTCCGTGGTCAGTTAGTGCACTGAAAATGTTAGTTTGCTGTTCATTATTCCCCACTCCCTGAGAATGATGCAATTTCCAATCTCTCGTCTGTCTGACCACTTCCAGATGAACGTAGTAAAATGTAATCTCTTGCTTCTTGATTTTCAAGTTGACCACTTCCAGAGAAGTCATTTTCTGGAAATATCTGTCTGACGTATTCACCCTGGCCGCTATCAGGTCTATTGTACATTGTTATGTGGAGGTTGTTTGACTCATTTTCTTCGCCGCTACCAGATAAAGCCGCGTTCTGTTCCATATCTCTGTAATCGTTATCCATATAATGGCCAGAAGCCTTCGTTTCGTCGTCGTGGTTTCTCTCTTCCTGTATGTTTTCATTTCCTGAGGAAGACATTTCTATCGTCAGCTCTCGGTGACCAGAACCCCGGTCGTTTCCTGAAATTATGACTGGAACCTTTCCTTTCTGCTGTCCACCCTCGTCCAAGTCTTCATCTTCCTCTTTTTCTTCTTTCCACACCTCTTCAACTGTGGACTTGTTTTCCTGCGCTTTTTCATTTCTACCGCTCCAGGTTAGACGACCCATGACCAGTTGTGGAAGGAGAGAATCGTAAGGCCTAGGAGAAGGTGCTGGAGCAGATGCTTGTTGCATTTCTTTTTGTTGATTCCCATCTATTGAGAGACCACACCTCTGGTATTAAGACGGGAATGACTTTAAAAGGGAGGTTGGCTTAAAAAAATGGGTTCTGTTTAACTTGTCAATTACCCTTTTCAAAGTCATTAGTAATTCATCAAGTTAAAACAAAGAAAATCACAACCGTGAAGGAGGTTTGGATAGCCGGTCTTAATTAGCATAGATTTTTACGATTTCACTTTTCCGTTTACTCCTTAGGTTTTGTTTGGATTGAGAAGATATATCAAATACTCGAGACGGTGTTTCATTAGCTATCCAAACACCTCGACTTTCGTTAAAAAACTCCGCTGCGCGTCGTTTCTTCAACTTTCTTCTGCGTGATTGGATATGCCGATGAAACACTGTCTCTCGTGTTTGATATATTACGTAAGCTCCAAATGGACGGTGGGTGAATGTTGATTTTTCCCATTCGAATTTTTTACAAACCAACCAGACACGTTATTTGAATCCTGAGTTAGTTTTTTTACCCAGGATAACAATCACGAGACGTAGCATGCTCGTTTACAAAATCGTAATTTTGACTCAGTCATCCCGTATTTCTTTTATATGAAAATGCAGTAATTATGCAGAGATTGAAACTTTTCATGCGCAAAACTAAAATGTAAGTCAGATGGCATGTAAAGTACAATTAGCCGAGTCTCTCAGCTTAAAGGGCACGGGATGATGTCCTTTACTGTGTACATTCCAACCTGGTAAAAGCCGTGAATGGGGGTCTATACGGGATTTTAATGATGGCTGATAATTGATCAAGATTTTGTCAACAGTGAGGCTGAGATTTGAGATCTGCAAAATTCACTGATAGCTGAAAGATCGATGGACTGATAGCTGGGTAATCGTCAAACAACTTTAATATAACTGATAATTGAGATTCCAGAACCCTCCCCCAGATCTACATCAACTACTGTTGGTGGAAATGGGTTCATAAAGCCACTTACCTTGTAGTGTGGAAGATTGATTACGACCATATCCTGTAGAATTCGCCAAGCTAGGTGTAGTCTGTGTAGTCTGAAGAGTGTTGTTACCTGACTGGGCAGTCTGGTTTGTGTATAATGGTAACGAAGGCGGGCGTAGCTCTGGATGAGTGACGTATTCGTTTTGTTTTTGAGTCAGCTGTAGAAGCCTTGAGTCCAGCCATTCCTTCTCCAGAACCGTCCTCAAATCTTGAGGAAGCTGAAATTAGAACAATACAACATATTATTACTATGAAATTTAGCTACTAAGTTTATACCCATATGCACTTTGAAATTCATCAATACAGTTTTTGGAGCTCTAAGTTGCTTCTGAGGCCATATCATATACTACCTAAGTTTTGGTTTTGCGTTTTAAATTGAAGCAAATAAGAAAGAGCATTTCTTACCGATTCCAATTCTGAATGAGCACGTATTGCAGCGGAAGGCGGAGGTGGAGCAACGATTTCAGTGAATATTGGGGCTCTTACTGATGACGTGTTTTGAAAATTCACAGTTATGTAGCGTTCATCTAAGGAATTGGCTCCCATATAGCCGTACTTTTGACAACTGTGGGGACATTTTTGAAGAAGGTCCGAGTTTTTTTGGCACCAACCAGCTTTGGCCCACATAGGACAAATGGACTCTGAATCCGTCACTCTGTACTCGCTTTCTGCAAAAACGCAAAAAATATCTTTAAGAAAGGAACGAGAGTCGTGATAGGTAGTATCAGTTCTAAAATTTTATATCAGATCAACTTACGCAGTTAACACGTCGCATATCCCTGGAGTTTTAATGCTTAGGGGCAATTGCGGCACTCTCACCTCTCCTCTAGCCTGCGTTGCAGACACTACATACCGCGGGTTACTAGCGTCTGCGAAGTAGCGCACAAATCCTTGTTCTAGACCCCCGACGAGGAAAACTAACACCGGAAGTCGCTTTCGAAATCTTTCTCAATTCTAACCCGATTATTGCCAATACACCCGCGGAGCCCGCAAACGATTACGAAACGAAGCGACAGATAACAACGGAAACCATGCAGACCTACACTGTTTGCAGTTATTTACAGGCAAATGTCCGTCTGCGACGCAGGCTACTCTCCTCAGACAGGGATGTTACATTTATTTCCCAGCCTAGATAAAAATAGAGTTTCCCACCACACTTTTGACCCCCAAATCGCGTGAGACATTCATACTCCTAAATTTAGCAATACCGCAAAGCAAATGCGCACACGTATTTTCATTTCAAATGACGGTGTGAGAGAATTATGCTCCGTCTTAAGCTTAGACAGCGAGACTTAGACAGGGAAATTAAGACCTCTTAGAAGCACATATCGAGATTTTGTTGAGCTTCCTCCTTTTACAATACTACAAATGACGAGCCAAATGAGGAAAATGGGACAGATTTACCTGGACCGCACATCTCACAGCTTTTCTTGCAATTCTGTGCCATGAAATCTGGGCGGGTCGCACATTCCCTGTTAGAAACCCATTCAGAGCAGTTGTCACTGATATCTTCACATTTCTCAGTGTCTCCTAGAAAGCAATCAAATAATAAGCTGTTAGTGGCACTGTATCGTGTTAACGTCTATGGAGACCAAGAGCAAGAGTAACATTGAATTATTTCAAACGTGACTTATTACCAAACCTTTTTAATCATAGAATATAACACTTTAATACATAATGCTATACGCAATGAAATGTTTGCATCAGTCAGTTGCTAAATTTTGATTGGAACTTGTCCAACATTGCAAGGTAAAAGGAATATCTAGGTAAAGGTAAAGACTGTATACAAGCCAAGTGGCCCATCAGGCTAGGCTCTATTTCCGCCGCTCTCTCCGGTCCGCGTGCCTCCCGAGGAGGGGTGAGCGCGGGCTCATTTCCCGAAACAGCGGCTGGTAATCGAGCCTACATCAGGCCGGAACTTATCCCGGTTTCCACAGCATGAAGCGACTAGGAGTATTTCTACTCCCCCCTGGATGGGATGCTAGTCCATCGCAGGGTTACCCCCAGCGTTAAGTTCACCGGTACCCCTTTGTATACCTTGGTGGAGAGAGGAACTGTGAGAGTAAAGTGTCTTGCCCAAGAACACAACACAATGTCCCCGGCCAGGGCTCGAACCCGGACCGCTCGATCCGGAGACAAGCGCACTAACCATGAGGCCACCGCGCCTTCCACAAAAAGAGGAATAAACACCTCATTAGCCACTAGACTAGGGCCTTCTTACTACCTCTAGCTCTCCTGCAGAATCGACAGCTCCATGGACACCTGTCAATCATGTAATGATAGTTGGACACACAGTAACCGTTATCAGCCATTTTGGGGCACGATTTAGCGCGATTATAGCACTCCAGTGGATTGATACGAACTGTGAAGGTAAATGATAGACATCTAAGAGGTAAGTTCAAACCTCTTAGCTAGTGTTTTATTGCTGTTCTTATGTAATTTGTACTTTTCATTGTACTTTGCCGCCTAACTTTCTACAGCACTTTCTCATATAATCATAAGGTCGTGCGATAATTATTTTAATAAGCCATGCTTGCTCGCGACTCTACAGACAGAATATCAGCCCTCGGTTTACGCGACGTTTTCTTGCGTGGTGGATTTTATGTACTCATCGTGATCCTTTGTTTTTTCCTATATAAGCAATCATAGAGAAAACCTTATAAACAATCCAGTCAGTCAGTCAGTCAGTCAGACAGACAGACAGTCAGTCTGTCGGTTAGTCAGTCACTCAGTCAGTCTTCAGTCGATCGGTCGGTCTATCGATCGGTCCGTCCGTCACTCATGACATTCAGTTGGTCGGTCGGTTACTCAGTCGGTCGGCCAGCCAGCCAGCCAGCCAGCCAGTCAGTCCGGCAGCCAGTTAGTCATTCAGTCAGAGAATCCGTCAGTCAGTTAGTTAGTTATTTCGTTAACCGGTCGGCCAGTCAGTCATTCCTTTAGCCGGCGCGCTATGTGCGTGGATTAAAAGGATTAAGATATTCTTACGTCGAGAAACATCCAGGGATATCGGAGCACCTTGTGCGGCGTCTTTGGTTATAACCTGAAATACTGACGCATAACATACGAGATCAGTTCGTGAAATGCTTGAATATTACCACGCTAAGATTTTTGTGGCCATAGGCTATACTCCTCGGGAAGAAAAATGAATATATTACTTATAAGACATATTAGCGGTAAGTATTCAACGAAAATGCGATTTAACAGGTTGGATACTTTGAAGCTAGCGTCAATAAACATTAACACCAATACCTCTTGTTAAATAGTATAACAAGTAACCATTAATTAAATCTGATCTCTGATTAGGAGGAATACCTGAACTCTAAAAACCTCACAGTTAGACAATACTGAAAGGAAACCTAACTTGAAATGTTATTTATATTATACCTGAGATGATGATATAAAGAGTAGTAGAAACGATCGCATTTCGAGCTGTTCGTCTCAATTCGACCATCCCGTCAGAAGCTTCGTATTTTCTGCATAAAATCGTCATATGCCATCATAAAATAGAGCGTCGCATTTATATTAGTGTACTCTAACTCATTTCAGTTTTATTTTACTGCATAAGTCGAATTTGTTGGCAAGGTAAATATTAATTGTTTGAAATCAATATGGAGCCATTTTCCGTCTGGAATGGGAAACACAGTGTTGTGGAGACGGCCCCTCGCCAAAGTCATGTTGGTGCTAAGGCTTATAAAACTTACTTAGAGATATCAAAAAGAAAACTTACCTTTAGAGGCTAATTTTCCGTCATACTTTGTAGAACCCGAATCCACGTCGCAGTGAGCGAACGAATGAAAGTGTTCCCTCTTGCGTGAATGAACTTGACAGGTGCTACCTAACCAAAACCTTCAGTGTGACAACATTCTTCACGTTTAGACAAATCCCCTGTAAACATTTGTAGGGGGTCGTCTTTGGGTCAATTTATAGCCACATTCAAACAAACCAGTTTGAAATATTTTTTCACGATGTCTACTTTTTTGTGTCCAAGAACAAATTTACACAAAGTAAATTTGCGCTAAACTCACTTAAAATTACATCTGGATCTTTCCCCGCCTACTTTAATGATCTGTAGCCTCTGATTTCTCAGTAGTTATACCACTTTTATATTAGATATTTTAAAATGTATGAAGACTGGACTACAATAGTTTCGCTGCAATGTTTTGAAATTTGATTCAGTTAAACCAGAACCAGACAAATTAATCGATTGAAACCTTTGTTCTGTTGTTTTTATGAACACTTTGCTCTCTAAATCCAAACTAGAGGATTTTTCATTATGATTTGGAAATACAATTTGATAAACTTCTCAATGCTTTTACTAGGAAAAAGAGCAAAAATCGCCCATGTGGTTTGGTTTTGTAATTATTTCGAGTTTTTACAACAGGTGATTTAATAGTAAAAACTGGTGGCCACTTTTAAGCTGCTTCCAACCAGTCAGCGATCACTTGAGTTCCGCTTTTGATTTCGACATGCTGAAAGGTATCATGGGAAGTGGTCCTTTACCATTGCTTCTGTCCCACTGAAACACTAGGATCTTCAATCAGACAAGGGTGAGATAACGCTTCCCATAATCCCTTTGGCTATTGTCGCGTGTGCTTTTAACCTTGTGTAGGGCAACCATTCTCGAAACAGCTGAATCTAGAAAGCCGATGCGATGGTGTTTCCTATTGTGGGCTTTATTTTTTTCAGATATTTTCAGTCCATTTCTAAATAGTAACCCTTTCTCGTGCTCCTAATCTTAGCTCATATCTGAGAAGCAGGCTTCTCTTTTCGCATGGTTTCTATTCATCACAGGAAACAGTATCTGAGATTCAAGACATATAAACAATAGCCTCAATTTAGCCCAAAAATATGCTCGGACATTTGTCCTCGCACATTATTTGCTTCGAGAAGCGAACAGTTTTCCGAGAGAGAAGCTCGAGGAAAGCTTTGGGCTTCAAGGAACAGATATTAATGTTCGAGGACAAATATCCAAGCATATTTTAGAGTCAAATGTCGAGGGAGGTCTATGATTCTGTCGTCATATCGAACAATACATTTTGGAAAAGTACAACAATCCTTTACGAGTCAATATCTATTGAGGCGTAATAAATAAATCATCCACCTACTTTATAAGTCATCACTGATTTACTGGAGGTTTAGCTTGCTGTAAATGCAAACGTCATAAACTAAAAGGCCAATTCTATTTTCTCTGTTTCATAACAGTTAGCTAATTATTGGTGTTTTTAATCAAGGAAGGCAACGTCATCATTTGATCAGAAATGTGGGAAAAAATTTTTGGATGAGATACACAATTTTGTCATTGTACGAAGAGTTTTGATCCTCTTTCTTAATCATCTGAGGTAGGTAAAGCCCGCATTCGAGCCAAGTGGTCCACCAGGCCGGAGCTTATCCCGGTTTCTGTAGCATGAAGCGACTAAGGGTATTTCTACTCCCACCTGAAAGAGATGCTAGTCCATCGCAGGGTTACCCCCAGCATTAAGTTCGCCGGTACCCAGTTATACACCTGGGTGGAGAGAGGCACTGTGAGAGTAATGTGTCTTGAAAAGAACACAACACAATTTTCCCGGCCAGGGCTCGAACCCGGACCGCTCTATCCGGAAACGAGCGCACTAACTATGAGGCCACCGCGCCTTCCACTTGATCATCTGATCTGTGGTAAAAAAAGCTAACAGCGTTCTATCGGGAATGCCGTTCTGTTGTTGGCTAAGCTGACATACTATCTATTTAACAATGAGGCGAAGCCGAATGGTCTATTGACCCGTGGCCCTTGAAGGCGAAGGGTCTAATTGTTTTAGTATCACCCAACTAGTCGGATAGAAAAGGCAACAATAAAGTTAGCAAATGCAAGTTGAAAAAATATTTATTTGGGAATAAAACGAAAGAAAGCGTCACGCTCGATTGCGCAAATTTCGCTACTCGAGGACCATTAGTAATAGTCCTCTACTAGCGTAACCAATGAAAATTCAGGATTTGCATTAGTCCACTAGTTGGGTGATACTATTCTGTGATAGATTGTGAGTAGCGTAGCAATAAGTGGTTGTTAACAAACTGACGGCCGCTTTTTTGCGTTTTCAAAGTGTCTACAAACACGATTTAGATAAATGTTTGAATGACTATTAGATTTATGCCGAAACAATTCGATTGGTCGCTCTCGATTTCTGCGCGTTATAATTAACTCGGGCTGTGCCCTCGTCGACTATTACGCCATAGAAATCGAGAGGGAATAATCTAATTGTTAAATAGAACCCTTGAAGAGAACAAGTTTGGTTAGTTTGGCCGGTTGAGAATAGAGTTTGCATACCATAATCATCGATAAAAGTGCAAATCAAGATTGTGACCTTAATATATTGCGCTACGTGCAGTAAAAAAAGACTTTAGGTCAAGATCCATTTTTCATATCTTAGTGCTGCATAGAACTCAAAAAGTCAAACCTTAACCTTTTGGTTCATGGGCTAACCACGTGACCTACATAGTTCGTATAAAGACATTGATCATGGCAGTTAGACACACAGGTCCTTAAGCTGTGTGCATAACTGCGATCATCATCCATGTCTTTACATCTTTCTCCGCAGTTCAAACTAAAAAACTCGTATTCAGTTGAATGACATAGTTGACGTGCTTGTAATTGAGAGTGAGGTCTTTACGGGAAAATCTCAACCGAGACCTTGCAAAGCCTACAATGCGCGACAAAAGTAGTTGAGACACTTTTAGAAAATGACGCTTTTTGATATGTAATTAAGCACTTATTCTATTTTATTTGCATCTAGCGTTAATTCTCTGATACCCCCGGTCCCCCAATCCAATGTTGCGTAGGCGCTGTGGTCTGTGCAGTCTAAGACTGATAGAAAAAACAACATTGTTTGGGGGAAAGGGGGAAAATGTTTCCCAGACGCTCGAAAATCGAATTTTACTGCCAAGTGCCTCAACACTTTTGTCGCCCACTGTAGGTTTGAGGACCTTTGAGATTTCCCCTTAAAGACCTAACGTTGGAGGCAACAGATTATGCGATCATAATGTTCGAGATAAATATGTTGTTCGAGATAAATAAGTTCTTTATTATATGGCTTATAAAATGATCTTTTTAAATTACCATTTGCTTTGTGTTTGCAGACCCGTAATCGACCCGTAGGCATTGCGGGAGAATAATGCCCTAGAACTAACCAATCAGAGTGCGTGTTATATCGGCTACAACCACAGTAAATAATAAATCTACATGACGGCTTTTTCAAAACAGATCAAGGAATAAATTTCATTTTATTTAAATTTGTACATAGCTTTTTATTACAGTTGTCAAACTGCACTGAGCGAATGTTTGAGGTCACAAAAGTTTTGTGTATGTTTGCTAAACATGTCAGGGAACTGATTGACAAGAAACGATAAAGTGCGTCGTGCAACCACAATGGGATTAACTACATGGGCGCCACTGATCTCAGGCCAGTGTTGTTCTTTCAATTTTTTTAAACTCGCAATTGTTTTCTACTAGGACGAAGCCACGTGTTCATAGTAGTGTCAGGATTGTTTTGGTATGGCCTTGTATCAAAACCGAACAACCTGTTCGTAGGTATGGGCTTTCAGAATCCGAATCCATAGAGAGGAAACTACTTTCTTGTACAGTAGTTAAGTCATAAAACAGAGTCGACTCCAAATTGAGTCATATGTTGGGGTATCGTCTACATCTGAAACAGACAAAACAATGCGACAGTTATAAAGAGCAAAGCGGTTGTTACATAAATGAAAAGCTTTTATATGACGACCAACTTCTGGTCCCGTTTTTCCTTGCAAATTTCCTTGTACATGTTGAATGAAAAGATATTCGTGTTATTGATATCTCAGCCACTGAAAGGCAAAACTGTTTATTACATTTGTTATCGCTAGAGTTCCGAGTTCTCTAGTTCCCGCCTAGAGCTGCCATAGATCGGGAGCCGTGGTTTACCGGTACAATAGAACATAGGTTTAGCAACTCTATTGACCAATCAGAGCGTGGGTAGTATCCCAGTTATTTTATAAAGAAAATAAAGCCCCTCGCAATGGTAAAAAAAGACAGCTAAAGTACTCTATCGAAATATTCTTGAGAAAATGATTGATGATACATCAAAGAATGCGTGAAAAAAGGCTTTAACCACGTTTTAATTCCCTACTGGTCTTATGAAGTATCCAGAAAACATAACACGTTGTCGTATCTTCAGAAGTGTAATAAAATACAGCAGCATTAAACTTATGGTCGGTTTTAAATTTACAGAGCATCGACGGACTGACTAGCCGAACACGTGAAATTTTGCTCTTCTATTGTACTTGCCTTGTTCATTGCCACACACTCGTAAAAACCCGGTTGAATTCAGGTTTATATCAAGTGGTGAAAGATGGAGTTTTATCATTTCTTACCTAATGATGCTAAAAATTTAAGCCACCACTACTTCGTCGGCGGTTAGGTTCTTTTTGGGTTCTACTATCTTCTTTTCAACGCCTTGCTTTTTAATTGTGAGTGGTCCTTCTGTTCCTGGCCATGGGTGTTGGATAACGTAAGCTTGCCCTCCCTGTGGCGAATCAGCTTGCGGGGTCATGCCAGCAGCAGCTTCTGCATTAAATAACAAGAAAAATCGAAAAAGAAATTAAAATAAGAGACTGATTATGACAATTATAGTCTACCCGAAAACCATTTTGTTGATATTTAGAACAGAGTTAACAACGATTCCAGGAAAACTCGCATTTAAACCATAAAACATGATATTACAACTTAAGGACGTTCGCGCGAAAATGTTCCACGCGTTACATTTTCTTCAAACTTCTACTGCTGACGTATAATGAATTACTTGTTTCAGAAATGAAAAATTTTGGGGTCACGGCCTTCGGTTCAGAGATAAAGCGTGTGTAAAACTAGTCTGATTTTGAAAAATTGGCGTGCGTAAATCAGTATGGTCTCCAGGGTTTTAATAAAATATCAAAGATGAATCAATGGAGACAAACTAGCCTTGTACTATTTCTATAGGTGGATCCGTTGCGCGCGTTGATTTTTACAACGTCTTCACAAAACGTAACCCTTCAAGAGGCATTTGAAACCGCCGCAGAGATAAACGAAGAGCTAAAAAGAACGGAACTCGATGGTGCATTTTGCAAAAATTTCAAACTTCTAATCGATAGATTTTTTTCCGTTTTTCGCTAAACGTCGAAAATCGGTAGAGAAAATGATCCATCAAAAGAAAAACTGGGGTCACTTAACGTCCAAGATCCTTAAGCCTGGGCAAAGCTATAGGAATGGCCATCTGCCCTATCATTGTTCATTTTATTGCTTAGCGCGCGCTCGATGCATGACGTGGCGTGTGAATTTGCGAGCGCAGTAAGGATGCGCAGAAACAATTAGCGCGAACGTCCTTAAAGTTCTTAAATGGACCGTCCCATGATTTTTTCTTTAACTATTTAAAGGAATTGCTAGGGATGTACTACTGTTTATGGCAATACTTCTGATTCCCTAACAACTTACCAGGGGCGGGAGCTGCCGGCATAGGGTTGGAGCCACCGGCAGGAGCCGCCGGCATAGGGGCAGCAGCCTGCCCAGCGGGTTGAGCAGCAGGGGCCGCGGGCATTGGAGAAGCTGGTTGAGCAGGTTGCTGTGCAGGTTGCGCGGGCTGTACGGCAGGCTGAACTGGAGGCTGTGGTTGAGGACTACCTTGTCCATAAAATGGTTGAGGTTGCCCATAAGGTTGCTGTTGTGCATACGGATATTGCTGACCATAAGGAGATTGTTGAGCATAAGGAGGTTGCTGACCATAGGGAGGCTGCTGTCCGAATGGATATTGCTGACCGTAAGGTGGTTGTTGCCCGTACGGTGGCTGTCCATAAGGCGGTCTCTGTGCATAAGGTTGGTAAGGCTGGTAAGGCCGCCTGGGTGGAGGAGGATGAACAGGAGGAGGTGGCTTCGTTGGTGGTTTTTCTTC
Organism: Orbicella faveolata; assembly: GCF_042242905.1. Taxonomy (NCBI): domain Eukaryota; kingdom Metazoa; phylum Cnidaria; class Anthozoa; order Scleractinia; family Merulinidae; genus Orbicella; species Orbicella faveolata. The sequence continues at coordinate 9,502,327 of NW_028301552.1, read as the reverse complement.
CTTTTCCTCTTCTCCCTTTTCTTCATTTTCTTCTTCTTTTCCTTCTTCTTCTTTTCCTTCTTCAGTTGGCTTTGCTGGTGGAGGGGGTGGAGGTGGTACTTCTGGAGCTGGTGGACCTCCGCAAGGCTGTTGGGGTGGTTGTGGCGGACAAGGAGGTTGCCCACAAGGTAGTGGGGGTGGGCACGGTGGAGCACAAGGATCCGTGGGACATGGCTGGCCGGCTTGTCCATAGGGCTGCATCATTCCTTGCTGGCCATATGATGGCTGCTGTCCGTACATGGGTGGCTGACCATAGGGCTGTTGTTGATAAGGTTGATAAGGCTGTTGTTGATAAGCCTGTGGTCTGTAAGGCTGCTGTCCATATTGCCCATATTGCTGCTGGCCATATGGTGGTCTGCCATATTGCTGCTGAGGTGCGTACGGATTATAAGGCTGCTGTTGCCCGTACTGACCATATGGTTGCGGTCGCTGTCCATATTGTTGCCCAAATGGCTGCTGTGGGCCAAATCTACCAGCCATTCCTTGTTGTCCGTATTGTCCTCCCATTCCCATTCCGTAGATATCACCCAGCTTCTTTTTTGGCACTGAAGGTAAAGCTACAAACCCTTTGCAGCTGAACTTGCAATGTTTAAACATATAAGGCTGATGGTTGGCCTTTGCACATAAGTCATTACTCCGCCACTGGCTACATCTACTGTCATCATCCATCAGCATTTCCCCTGGAACAAATGCAAGTTCGTTTTTCATTAAGTCAGAACATAACATGTGTAGGAAAATAGTAACAAAATCCAATCTGCCACGAGTAAATCTGGGCTCGAAAGGGCCAGTTACAATCCTGGCGACTTCGCGCTTTTTCCAGCATATGGTATTTCTGTTCGTCTCCTCGCCCCCACCCTTAGCCTGCGAACGCAGATGTTTTTCTGATTGTCGTTTGTCTCGGCGCCAGAAACAAGAGGCGAGAAATCCGGATGCTCTCGCAAGCCGCCCCTCCCCCAACACAATCATGATGTTGATCCATCTAAGGTAGACCTACCATTGCAATATTGCTTTTGGGAGAGTGGGGCTCAGAAAATTGAATAATGGCTTCCCACTTCAAAATAAGGCGTCACCATTTGGTATTTTGTTAAGTGTCCCAAGTGTTGCACGATAGCAGCACCGACAGGCGGTTCTAAGCCTATTTTTTAATACAATCACCCGTTCCAAGTTAATGGCTAGTCATCGTCTAAAATTGCTTCTTACTGAAACACGTACGTTTCTAAGACAACCAATATAGACCCATCCTTAAGCAGTTTACATCTTGCCGTCCAGGACATTTTTAAAAAGCGTTTTGGTAGTGTCCCAGGTAGGAAAAGATACACAGAGTCTATAACAATTTCTTACCTGGAGCACACATTTTGCAAGCCAGCTTGCACTTCCCTGACATGACTGAAGGGCTTTTAGGACAGTAGCCTCGGGACGCCCATTTCTTGCAGTAAGCTACATCTTTGTCGAAGCAGACACTGTCTGGGAAAGAGCAAGATCAAGGGTTACATGTAAGTTACATTTGTTTTGTTATGTTGCTTTTTATAACAAATTCATTTACGAATCGGTATTCCTCTCTCATCCTTTACAGTTCGATGATAAAACACTGATTATTCTCCGTAGTGTCTAGTATATGCAATTATAGCAAATTCACCGATAGACCTGTCCTGCTGCACGTAATTATTGACCAATTAAAACTCGAAGTAATTACATGGAGCTGACGCCAAGCCCCCGAAAACGAATGAATCTGTGTGGGAATGCAAACGTGTCACGATTGATTTTGGTTTTACTTCTGATTGGATGAAAAGGTGGCGCGAGTTTTTTAAAGCCAATCACGTAGCGTGGTTGATGCAAAACCAATTATTTTTCGACACTGAAATAAAAACCGCTCGAATTACCGTCTTTTAGCTTTGCCTGGTTCCAAACGGAAGGTACAGATGATGCGCTGGGTAGAGAGGCTTGGATGTTGAATTTAAAAAAACGTTTAAGAAAGTCTTCACTGTCGCCAGATGCAATAAAGAGCTAATTTCTGTCAAGCAAGCGTTTTCAAATAGACTCTTCCTGGTTTAACTGAGTATAGTTAACAATTTGAGAAAAATCATATTAATGATGTGGTGAGTAATTGCTTTACCTTGCTTTGGCTTGTCATTGACTTTTCCTGGCTTTTTCTTTTTGTTAACTGGCTTGCCTTGACACAAGGAGCCAAGTATCGTCAACACAACTATAATGGCCGTCGCTTTCATCGCCTCCCGCCTGGTTAAGAAGAAAACATTAGTTCGTTAACCGTCCACCGTGTTATTTGAATATTCAAATGCGGTGCATTGCTACCTTAAGAACATGAGCCCTGCTAAGACTGGCAGAACAGGTTATTTGCTTTTCTTCTTGTAAGTGCCAAACTAGGAACCACGAGGCTGAAAAGATATATATGTCACTGGGCAGCAAATATTATTTGGATCATAAAACGTTATTTGACAGATCAGGAGAATGAGAAGCCTTCGAAGACAGCCGCATTTCCAGCAGTCACTCGCGTCCCAACATGACTCAATCTTGCAATATGCAAAAAGCGTCTTTGTTTAAGATGCCAAGAATAAGGGAATTATGAGAGTATATTTATTATTTTCTAAAAGTATATATAATCAAATAATAAACTGTAGCAACGGGAACAAAATAAAAAAATTCCGTGTTGATCAAGGAATTAACTTAACGCGAGTCTTAGTTTTTGAAACTTTGATAGCGGTAAATTTTCACAGGCCCAGTAAAACATCTGAGTAACTCAATCACCTTCGACCATTCTTGGCAGGTAGGGTCACGCCTACATTAAGTAACTAGTTTTTACGTTTTCGCGAAGCTAAATTTTAAAGAAACTGAAAAAAGTCAATTTTAAGACATACTTCTCGTTGCAATTGCAGCGTATTAGTCGAAAACTTTGCTGAATAAATCTAAAGCTCTGTTCACGAGATGGTGGCATTCTTCAGCAGTTCAAATTACTCATATGACCTTGACCATTAGGGAAAGGATATCTTAATAACGTTGCAGATTTTTCCTTTAGTAATAACAAACAAATTATTTTTTTTCTAATGTACATATATCTATCTTAAGTACAAATCTCACCTGAACGCCACTTGAAAAGATACTAATTTACCGTTAGGGAGTTTCGTCTGTTTTGAAGACCAAGAGGTGTAATGTAATGATTTTGACTCTTCACTAGATCAATGACCTGATACAAACGTCATCGATAGTTTAATCGAAGGCTGATTTAAGAAATATTTTCTCCCAACCCTCTTGTACACATGCCAGAAATATTTTACTTTCAATCCCTTGAGGAATCCTCTTTTTTTCGTTAAGAGGTATCCTATTTCCTTTTTTTTTTTTTTTGACGTGTTTTATGAATTGAACAATGGTCTTCAGAAAACGTGTCGTTTCAGTCAAGGCTTCAATAAACAGTGAATAAACACTTATTAGCATCAGTTTTGAGTTAAAATATTAGGAAATCAGAATTGTAAAATTTACAACTAGGACTCCTAGGCAAATTCGATCGGTCAAACTTGCTGAGAACTCACGCAAGAGACAGGGACGGAGCTGAAAACCCCTTCTGTTAATTTACGTCGAGAAAGGTCTTAAAACGGTAACTTGATTCTTGTGTGTTAATCTGTTTGTTTTGAACTGGTGGTTAAGAATTTGTTTGTTTGTTTCGTTGCTTTCTCGGAATGACAACATTGATTTACCGTGCTATCACTTTTAGGTATATTGTTTTTAAGAGCCTACTAACACAACAAACCGGAAATAATTCCTAGAGCTGCTTACTTATTCTTCGATTTATTCCATTATCCGTTAGTTTGACTGCTCTTCAAATTGCGGTGAATAAACAAATAAAGACTTCCATTTCCTAGTCTACAATTTAGAATGGCAACAGCATGTTCACAGTGGTTAAGATGGTGTGCCAGTGGCCTGACTCTATCCGATGAATGTGCTTCACCTGACCTCCTGCAGGCAGTTGGAGTCGATAATTCTTTTCCTTTCAAAACACTTCAAATTGGAGCTTACAATGTGATGCTTTTCTCATACACCAGCATACACAAAGATACACAAAAAAGAAGTTGATTTCGTAATTATTTTCGATTCAAGGCAATTTGATTGTTGGAGCTTTTTATGTAATATTCTTTTTAAGATTAGATACATAAAGAAGATAAAAAAAAAAATGAAAATCATAAGTATAAAGTAAAAGTGGAATATATGCCATTCCGTGTGTGAAAACATTTGTCTCATATCACTCTGTAGAGAACATCAACCTTGATTTGACTTGCTAGTTATCTCTCTAACTCCTGCCCTAGCCATTCTTTTAACATGGCAGCCGACACACCAACGAATTTCGCCGAAGACTTCATCTGCTGACCAACTAATATAGTAACCTAGCTTTTCTTTTAATTCTCACCCGCCATCTTTAAGGCTCTCACGTCCTTAAGCCATACCCCGTATCTTTCTATGGCCGAAACCCGATTTTGAAATCAGAGACTGCAAGATGAGACTTTTAACAGAAGGAAATAAATAAAAGCAATTCTTTTCGGTGACAAATCCGTCAAACCAAATCAATGAACAGTATAACTTCAATCACATCCAAAGAAGGAACTTCACCCATAGTGCTTTCGTAGTTTCTAGGATGTTTGAACTCTCTAATTTTTACCGCAAGCCTTGTAGCACATTTGTCTCGCCAGATTAGTCATGCTTGCCGAACACCTCATGAATTCAAAGATATTGTTGTCAATGACCTACCTGAATTATGCGCGGCTGAGACCAAAACAAACTTCTCGTGGTCAAAACACTACCGAGGTGAAACTCTCTGAACTAAAGATGCAACTACCCGTTGGGACATATGAATGGTAAATAATTAAACAAGAACAAAAGGCCACAAGCAAATTCCTCGGGGATCAGTAAGTTTTGTCGAAGTTCATTGCATCGAAAGCAGGTCGGATATCACAATTTGATTACTTCCTTGAGTTCTGCAACGAGGGTAACCTTCGTAAAAGTCTTTAATCTGGATTGCAATAACAGGTAGACATCAGATATAGTTGTTTTTTCGAAGTAGAATATCATTTTCACACCTTACCTGAGGTTGAAGTTATGTTGTGACGCCATGGTCATGCGATGAAAGTAATGAAAAGGAATTGTAATGTCAATTATCGTAAACAATGACCTTCGAACATCTAATTTACTGCCACCAGCAGTTCAAAGAGCGAGAGGACTCCTGCTGGTGATAAACTTTCTCTATTAAAGTAGAGCGGCGGTCGTTTTTGGATAAACCTATTATTTTATTCATTTTTTTTAATTTTTTTTTTTTCAATTCTTGATTTTGAAAACAGATGACAATTTACAGAGTTGAAAATTGCCCAAACCATGATTGCACGACAAGATATGAAATGAAGCTAACCTACTCCAGATACACCCACATGAAAAGCCTCACCCTATCACAATGAGTTAAAATGTGGCTGGAACTTAGGAATTCGACCTTTCAAGCGCAGTTTTATGTGGAATATTTCGCTAATTTTTCCAGTGAAATAGTCTACTGTCAAACATTAACGATCTTTTATGGACAATGATTGCGGGCTCACTACCCAGTAATTCGTTAATATTCGATATAATTTAAAACTTGCTTTGACTAAAAGAAAACATTTTTTGTCGCCTGATGAATAAAATCGGTGGCCCGGTATTTCTCTCGGAAAACTATAACGGCTGATAAAAGTGATCTTTAATCCCACTCGCGCTGCCAATGAGTGGAATACCATGGCTGACTTTTTGTTGCGGATGAGTATTTTTCAGTACTCGAGATTGTTCGGAAATCGGATTTTTTCGGAATATTCGGGGGGTCAGAAAGTCATAACTTGCCCTTCTAAAATCTGTTAGTTGGCCGGTTGTAAAGTATTTCTAAAATTGTTTTTCTGGAATGTTCGATCATTTCAGCCTGCCTAGGATCGACAATTGAACCATTTTCTTTTTTTAAATTTTACTGCCGGTTATAAGAAACAACAAGCATGGCGAATCTGTAAACTCGCAATCTTAAACACGAACTACGCATGCGTGCATTGGGTCAGACCAATTTGTACTTAAAACTCGCACAAGAATCACAATGTGTGAAAATCAAACTTAATTGTTTTGAAATGTTGAGATTCATACTTGGGATAATATTACAATTTAATTATTTTTAGTCCGCGACAAACTAAGCTTTGTGCAGAATATAGTATTTAATATTGTCTTTAACTTCTACAGAGCGGCACTTCTCACAAGACGGACACCTAACACTTTACTAGTATGATGCATTTTTAATGCTACTAACGGTTCCATTTTCTTTTAACTTCTTGTTGAAAAGTGTACTTGTTATAATATACTTTCCTATATTTATGTTTCTATTTTTGTATATATCCTATCATTGTGTAATCTATGTTTGGTAATAGCTTCAGGGCTCCTATTGATAGCATAGGTGCTTTGTAAGCTTCCGGAAGGGATTACCCTGAAATTTTTACCATTAGATTTTAACTTTTAAATAAAGGCGTCTAAGTTAACTCAGTTTTAACTGAACATTCATAATATGAACTCTTAATTCGCATTCCTTTTTCGTTTTTCGTTCAGTTTTTCTTCTCACTGGATCAGTGTCTAAAATGACGAGTTACAATTAAACTCTCAGAAATGGTTTAGAAACCCGGGGAAAAAGCTGCTAATTCAGAAGATGCAAAGCCTTAGGTACAAAAACATTTAACGTGAACTTGCTGTAGGCGGCGCTCTTTAGCTAAATTAAAATATTTAGAGGGGAGACACATCAGCCTCAGCTGATTTTCATGCGCCTCCTCTATCCTGGTCGAGTTGGAATTTGGAGATGTTGAATTTTGTGGAGGGAGGAAGGCGAGAACTAACAACAAACTCATCCCACATATGGAACCGGGCCGGAATCGAATTCGGGCCACATTAGCGGGAGGTGAGCGCTCTCACCACTGCCAATTCCTGGACCCCATCTTCATGGTGGTCATTTTGCTGTTCCCAAACAACAAAATGATATTTCGTCAGGAAGGAACTCGCTTCCCAAAGGGTAGAAATTTCATAGTTAGGATCACCAGCAAGGCCGCCGTGACGTCATGTAAAAACTCTCTAAATCGGGATCATACTCGTACATATGAACATTTAAACGAGGAGGTAATAATGAGAAAAATACTGTAATAAAGAAGCAATAAATATAAAAGCTGAACGGTCAAGCGTTTCGCTTGAATGATACCGATAAAGTGAAAAGTAAAATTGCGGTCAAATATCCTTTTGTTTTTAAAGGCGTAGAAACGAGGCGAAAGCTTCAATACAAAGCAAAATTGACCCTTGCGCCTCGTTTGTGGGTCACGCCGCTGATAACTGCAATAACAGTTTCCTAACTACATTGTATTAATGAGCTTTATTTCAGTCTCTCAATTTTGCAAGAATGTTGTCATTTACGCTAGTTTTCTTCAGCTCATTACAGACGCCAGTCTCTAACCTTAATCAGATGCTCTATGTCTTTTTGTATTTCACTGCAGCTGATCCGCTCTCCTCTTTTAAACGTGTTAGAAGCTTCTTTTTCTTACTATAAATTTTCTCTGAAAGCATTAAATCGTTATTCTTGTCCTCTCCTTTTCTCGTATTTTCTTTGTCCTTTGCCTTACGTCCGTCAGCAGCTTTCATCTTCCTGAGAAAGTTGACTTTTTTAGCTTTTCCCTTAGTGACCGTTTCCTTAGAGTTACTTGTCTTTTCGAAGATAGCACTGCCTTTAGCTGGGTTTGTTTCTTTCTGTTTTTTCATTGGTCCAACTGTTCCAAACTGGGGCTGCTGAATAACAGGGTGATAGCCTTGGCCTGTGTGATAACCTTTAACGGTAATAATTCAGGTAATCTCCGACGGGAGTCAAGCCACCGAGCTACAGGATAGTCGTGTAAAGCACTTGAACTATGACACCAATATAGCAAAAAGAGCCGATCTGAATTATTTAGACCTCATTAGTCATCAGAAGGCATTGCAGTTGACAGAGCTCTGTCCCGAAGGACTATGCAGAAGTGCTCTTAGTTTCAGAAAAGTCAGTGTGTTGACCAGCCCTGCCACATCCTTGGCAGACAAAGTTAGTTTTGATCTGGAGAGAGCTGTGCCTGCTGCAAGTTGCTTACGTCAAAATCTCTTTGTTGCAGCTTGATGCGACCTGCTTTCTTCGACCGTTTTAATTCCCTTCTCAGGTGCAGCAAGCTGGTGTACATATTACTCTGATAGTCTCGGAGCAAATGTAATCCCGTGGGAATTTCGTGCTGAAAGCAAGCCACCAGTCTAAAAGTGTTCATTAGGGTCTAGTAAACATGAAAAGTTTTGGTGGCAACTCTGCAACTTGCTGGGACGAGTTTTAAGGAGGGTTGAAAATCGGACGTATATGAGCCAACATGAAAACGAGGCTGGTACTTTAAATTCTTTATAACCTCATCAATTACCATCGGTTAACCACCAAACTTGGCAGATATTCGTAAGTTGATTATTTAGTAACAACTGCTGATTATGAAGTGGTCACGTGATTTTCTAGCATGAAAACCAGGCTGAAATAGAATATTACATATTACTATATTTAATGTTTGCAAAAGCTTGTCAAACTTACCCAAAATGGGCAGAAATACGCAGTTTGATCATTTAGTGACAGCTGCTGATTATGAGGTGGTCACGTGACCTAGCATGAAAGCGAGGCTGGACCAGAAAAACTCATATAACCTTTTTTAAATGTTCACAATAGCTTGTCAAACTTTCTCAAAATTAATCCCTCGATGATGCGGTTGCACTGATGATATTCTTATTTGTCACGTGGTCAAATTTCCTGCACAGAAACGAGGCTCTAAGCAACCATTCATTTTATGATAAATTTAAACTGGTAGCAACCTACGTAATTAAAAAAGTCAAAAAAGCAACAACAACTTAAAAACGGCAGTGGTAAAAATGAAAATGGCCATATTTTTCACCTTTCGTAAGCGAAGTATTTGTCTCAGGACGCTTACCATATCTAATTTAACGAAACATCGTCATCGTCTTCATCCTCAATATCGCTGTCATCATCGTCTCATTCGCCTTGTTGATTCTCACATCCATCATCATCATCGTCATCGGAACAGCTGCAAAGGTCCGTGCATAGCAGCCCTGCTTTGCAGCACTGACAGCGATTCATCGAGCACCGTTCCTTTGCACATATGTGTCCAAATACAAGTTTTGCAACTGGATCAGCAACAACTCGTCGAACAATCAAGTTGCAACCAATCTTAGAAGCTCTTGGATCAGCCAAGACAGACAAGACAGCCGTATTACCAGCATTCCATGCCTTAACGGGGCTGATAACACGGGTAGTTTCTCAGGAAAAGGGAAACCGACTTGCTGGAAATAATTTGAGGAGGCCAATGAGTCGATCCTTACATCCTTAGCCAATCTGGGTAAAGATGAAAAACTCGACGAAGAAACCGTTGATGGGATTGAGCAATTCGTCTGCCAGCTGTACCAGCTGAAGGCCACAATTAAAACTGTCAAAGAGCTCAGGTGGTCGTTGTGTAAGAAGAGACAAGCTGAATCTGACAGATTACCACCAACTAAGGCAGCTCTGCACGAAGCCATACTACGAGCACACTACCATTTGATGGTTTGGAACAATGACTGTGTACGTAATCCTGTTTTACCGTCACCACGAGGGTATGGTTGGACAGTGGAAAATAACGAGTGGATCCCTGTCACGACAACTCTTTCGCCCGTTCCCGAGGCTATAATACAGCTCGTGAAGTGCAGATGTGCAAAGGAACGATGGCAGGGACCAATCGCTGTCAGTGCCGCAGAGCAGGGTTGCTATACACGGACCTCTGCAGCTGTTCCGATGATGATGATGATGATGGATGTGAGAATCAACAAGGCGAATGAGACGATGATGACAGCGATATTGAGGATGAAAACGATGATGATGATTCGTTAAATTAGATATGGTAAACGAACTTAGACAAATACTTCGCTTACGAAAGGTGAAAAATATGGCCATTTTCATTTTTACTACTGCCGTTTTTTAAGTTGTTCTGTTTTTTTGTCTTTTCTAGTTATGTAGGTTGCTACCAGTGTAAATTTATCATAAAAAGAATGGTTGCTTAGAGCCTCGTTTCTGTACAGGAAATTTGACCACGTGACAAATAAGAATATCATCAGTGCAACCGCATCATCGAGGGATTAATTTTGAGAAAGTTTGACAAGCTATTGTGAACATTTAAAAAAGGTTATATGCGTTTTTCTGGTCCAGCCTCGCTTTCATGCTAGGTCACGTGACCACCTCATAATCAGCAGCTGTCACTAAATGATCAAACTGCGTATTTCTGCCCATTTTGGGTAAGTTTGACAAGCTTTTGCAAACATTAAATATAGTAATATGTAATATTCTATTCCAGTCTCGTTTTCATGCTAGAAAATCACGTGACCCCTTCATAATCAGCAGTTGTTACTAAATAATCAACTTACGAATATCTGCCAAGTTTGGTGGTTAACTGATGGTAATTGATGAGGTTGTAAAGAATTTAATGTACCAGCCTCGTTTTCATGTTGGCTCATGAAAGTACGGAACTTGATATAGTGAACGGGTCATTTTGCATTTTATGTGCGTTGGCTGTTGGGCTGGCGTTACATATCTTCGCTACACAGTGCTGACGAGCCCCAAGAGGGGCGAAAAAGCTGTCCACTGTTACGATCCTAATTTATCAGTTCTTGTCATGTTGATGTCACCTAGTATCAGCCTTGCAGTCTATTGTTTGGCTCATATACGTCCGATTTTCAACCCTCCTTAAAACCCGTCCCAGCAAGTTGTAGAGTTGCTACCAAAACTTTTCATGTTTACTAGACCCTAATGAACACTTCTAGACTGGTGGCTTGCTTTCAGCACGAAATTCCCACGGGACTTAATTTTACGACATTTGTTCCCAGACTATAACTTGTAAAGTAATTCCACAACTACATTGAAACAGACACAACTAAGATTACTTTTTCTAAATGCTCTGATACGCTAAACAAAACAAACGGATACTTCTCCTTCCTGTACATGAAAAAGTATCATCCCTTAATAGTATCATACACACCTGGGCTTACTTGGGGCGGATAGGAAGTCTGGGGTGCTTGCAGCTGCCCAGCAGGATATTGCGCCTGATTTGGTTGCTGTGCCTGCCGTTGTACATAAAGAGGCTGCCCTTGAGACACAGTAGGCTGCGTCTGAGGCTGTAACTGATTAGTTTGCATTACTGGGCTCACTTGAGGAGCTGTTTGCTGAATTTGAGGTTGAACGGGTTGCCCTACTGGAGTCACTTGAGGGGCTGTCTGCTGAATCTGTGGCTGACCTTGTAAAGGCTGGGGTACCGCACTTAACTGAGGAACTGTAGGCTGAATCTGAGGCTGAACTTGGGGCGTTTGAATTGCTGGGTTCACCTGAGATGTTGTTTGTTGAATTTGAGGCTGAGGTTGTAAAGGTTGCGTCAATGAGGTCACTTGAGAAGCTGGTTGCGTTGCTGGCCTCACCTGGGACTGGCTTGGAATTACAGGCTGCCGCACCTGCGGTTGCGGCTGTGAGGTCTGAACGGCCGTACCTACCTGAGTTCCTACTTGAGGCGGCACCTGAGGTTGATTTGCCTGGACTTGCTGCTGAACCAGCTGCTGTGGTTGTAGCACCACTGCACCGGCTTGTTGCGGCTGGGGTTGAACTGGTACTTGAGGTTGATAAGGGTTTTGTGGGGGAGCTATCTGCCCTGGTCCGGCTTGTGGTTGAAGGTATCGGCTACATGTGTGAGGACATATACTCTGCCATTCCATGTCGCCTTTACAAAGAGCCTGTTTGGGATTACACTCACTTGATAGGTCCATAACGGGATCACCTATAGATGCAGAATAAATCCAGTGCATTTGTATGTTAACAAGAAAAGGAAAATTGGAGTGCCTCAATAATATAATCGGTCAGTAACGTCAAATTGCCTCTTGAAACCATTCGCCGCCACGACAACGTTGCCTTGGTGCGCAAACGGGGCAGCGGCACTAGCCGAGAATACAGAAACGTCTAATGGGGGCCGGAGGCGATGGACTGGCATACCATGTAGGGAGGTAGTAATATTTCTTATCTGTAGTCAACGTTTTGACCACGAGGTTGAACTGAGTTTGGTGAGACTGCCATTACCAAGACGGCGCCACTTAATTTTGATAGGTGGCCGCCTGAAAGGGAATGGCCGCTTAAGGTGATTCCTCAGTATTCCGTGCTATCGCATCCCTACTGCACACGATTTTCGCGTCATTAACGCGCGCACACGAGCGTGTGCGCATTCACGTGCACAACGTAAGAGATTTCCGTCAAGCTAAGCTCGAAAGCGAAATAAATGCTCGTTTTCTCTTAAACAAGCACGGTGACCCCCGCTTTTTAATGCGTGAATTTAAATTACACGAGGTTATCTACAGTATATCTCGATTTGAAGAAAGGGTTAAAATTCTGCTTAAAACATTTTTTATTTTAATGCTGTAAAGGGCACGTCTTTAGGTAGTACTGGGTATGTGCGCACGAAGAGAATTCGTAATGTAATCGTAACTCCGGACCTGTTTAACTGGCATGGTTTAAAATGTAAGTTCAGGGTCTATTTTGTTTGACTTCTCTAATAAATTAATCCAATATGTGCTTTTCTTAGAATTTCTAGTGCCCCTTTCTGCTAATTAAGGTTAAGTAACAACAACCTAGTAGGTTGCAAAGGTGCTATAAAGGCCATCTATGTTGTACAAAAACGAGCACGGTGACTCCTACTTTTTATTGCATTTTTCTAATATACAACATGATTACCAACTGGATGAAAGTTTAAGAAATGTTCAAATACTCCTTTTTTTTTGAGTGGAATCACCTTAAAGGAGTTCGGCTGTAACAACAAAATGACCGATATGAAAGAAACCACATGGTGTTAAATACCTGGTGTACACATCGCACAAGTCAGCTTGCAGTTTTCTGTCATGTACTTGTGTTCTGACACACAGCCGCCGTCTATTGCCATTGCTTCACAACCTACCGCTTTGTTGTCACAGATGAATTCTGAAAATGACATCAAAAAAATACGGCGTTTTATAATATGCCATTTTCGTATTCTCGGTGTTGGACTGAAACTAGCTTGAAATGGAGGCTCATGCGGGGGGAATATCATTAAAAAGAGATTAAGGTGATTTGCAATTGAAGACTCCCCACATTAGCCTCACTTGCAAGCTAGTTCTAGTCCAATACCGAGAATACGAAAATGGTCAACTGGCAGACTTTATTTTTCTGCAAGCCGCTGCATTTTTTTCAGGCCTTAGTTTCACAGCGGCGAGCGATGATCAATCATGTTCTTAAATCTTTCTCCTTAGTTCAACCATATGATCTTTCATATATTCATTTGTGATCGGATTGATATCGGATAAGTGATCCTGATCCGGATCATCCCAAAGGAACGCACCTGTTGCGTCCTTTTATGAATATATGGAATACGGTTAAGAACATTTAAAAAAGAACTTGCTATTTACACCTGGCGCGCGAGTAAGTACAGACTTTGTTTTTATTGGTTCAATTTCAGGCGCGCGCTCCCATCGATTGATTTAAACGTTTATATTTAATGTCGCAGTATGTTTTGTTGGCGAGTGCTAAGTAAAGTGGATTCGGACGTTTTTGGAGTCGAACTGGCGGTGTATTGCTGTCGTCAGGGCAGTTTCCTTAATCAAACCCCTAGCTATACTGATTTGGAATCCTATAAAATCTGTGCCATTAGCTTTAAGTACCTCTGCAGCTGTGAGGACAAACGGTGACCCATTCTTTTATTACGCAAAGGGTTTCCTGACGTTTGTCCAATTCTACACCGCATTTACTTGATAAGTCAATCACTGGATCACCTAAGAGATTAGCCACAATATTAGTTAGTCGTGGGGGCCCTTGAATCAGCTTAATGGACTGTTATATTTCGGATTTTTTCCGAAAAAAAAAGCATTCACCCCACCATTTTGAAGTGGGAGTGACAAAGAAATTACTCGAAGGGGAACAACGTACGCAGTGGGACAGGGGCGGTTTACTTCCTATCAATAGGCTAATATGGATGTGCCACTGGATGGGGTCGAATTTTCACGATTGGATTGATTATAATGGGGTTGTATTTTCAATAGAAATCACTAGAATGGGGTCGCTCATTTTCTGGAGTTTGGGGGTAGGAAAATTCTGGCAAGTAGCCGGATTTAAAAATGGGAAGATTCGCGGTAAATAATTAACAAAAACATTCCGTTCTTGAAATCACAATAGGCCATAAAAAGTCCACCAAAACTTCCGTGCTACGGTATTTCGCGACTAATTTGAGATCTATAATTGGTCACAGAATAGACTATAATGAGGGAGGGGCTTTGAAAGGCCAGTGGCACATAACAGAAAAGTAAGTTCCCTCCAGAGTTACGCAGCGGTAAGTATCAAATTATGCACGAGACTAATAGATGCCTAGAAGTTGAAACAAAATATCACAACAAACGCTCAATAGTACGCTACTGATCAGGACTTGATGGTTTTCAGAGCATACAAAGAGAAAATGGATCCATGGAACAACTCTTTAAAAGTGGTTTCGATTACTAATCGAAACCACTTTTGATATACGAAAAGGAAAGTGAAATAAAACCGATTTACCAATAGCTCGATAATGGAAAAAAGCTTCCGGGTATTGTTTTAGAGCTGCAATAAATCTAGCAGCTTTCGTGTATCGAGGACATCATTCGTGTAGGGGGAGGGGGGGGGGCTGACCTGGTACACACATCTTGCATGTCAGCTTGCAGTAGTTGCTCATATATTTAGACCGTGTTCCACAGTAGAATTCGAAATTTTCACAACGTTCCTTCTCGACATCAAAGCACGTCTCCTTATCCGCTGAGGGACAAAATAACCAGAATTAGTAGCTTGACACTGTCAGTAGCCAGAAGACAAGTATTGTTTTTACTGAAGCGTTGTTTTTGGGGTCGGCATGTGCATCTACCCCCAGTCTGTACCCAGTTCTTTTATGTTCTCTAAGATCAGCTAGGAAAATAGAAACTAGGGAGGATAAATGATGGCAAGAGATTATGATCTCTTACCTTTCTGTATAAATTTAGTCCTAAAGTGGAAAAGAGGTTTACACATAGCAAGAAAAATAAATCAGAATTCGTAACAAAAGTGAACAATGTTCATTTCTAATGAATTCTATTGATAGACTGGCCCGCCTAGACTAGCGTGGTATTCGCGGGCCAGTCCAACTGTAAAATGTAGATGTTTTCTTCATTACAGCTGTAATGTTGGCGGTTTTTGTAATAAGCAGGTTTTCCGGGAGCGGGTTATTAATCCACTGACCAACCCCCATCCCAGGGGACTAGGGGCTGTTCTTTGTCTGTGCTCTACCCTTCGACCAATCTGGCATGGTTAGAACTGCCAGGGACAGAAGTCCCAGCCAGCACAGCTCAGTTGGGTGATTTAGTCACGCAAGATTCACAACTAGAAAGAAAACTATGGGAAGACGAAAGGAGACCACTACTTTCGTGGGCCATGAGAATAGCCCATTTCCGAGTATCCAGGCTTTGATAGCCTCTCTATCAAAGCGAAATCATACATATGAAAAAAAGTTTAATTTGCATGTGAATGAAATTTCATTTTCATATGAAAGGATGGGTACCAAGACTCGCTTTAAAAAAAGGATTAAGGTAATTCGAAAATGGCTTACTGCCAACCACCGACGTATTGGGGCCGAATAGTATGAGTTTCTACGCTCATTCTTGTAAAAAAAAAAAACCGTAGAGAACCTATCGCTTTTGTTATTTTGTACGATTGAGGCCTCCACCATCATGGCAATTAACTCTTTAGTATTGAGAAATGCTAACATTCTCTGAAACGACACAGTCTTGAGATCCTGGTTTTTTAGAAAATCCTGTTTTGCAACCACTCGTTCCAAATATTTTCTCTACCCTGTCCAATTCTACAAATGAGTTGAGATCAACGTTAAGAATAGATATTAAAAGCAAAAGGACATCATGTGACATGATTTGGCCAATCGCACAAGAGGAAACTATCTCGTGGATTATAGTTGTTTCCATTGTGAAGAAATGAAGTTTAAACCACAGGTAATGTCTAGAGGTAATATCATGGGTGACAAATTACTCCTTAATTTTGGCGCGAGATTTCACCGTTAATTTATAATTTCACGCGTGAAATTACAAAATTTCTATGGCAACATCTCTTTTATCTCGATCTGTGCCAAGATGGCGTCGAGATTTAAGACGGTGACCATTCAAGAAGTTACGGAGTTAAAAGAAGCGGTAGAAAACTTAAATATGCGAAAGAGCACAATTAACTGGGTGAGCGTTTTTGAGAAGTGGTGTGACGAAAATAGCCTTGAGAGATACCTGGAGATGATTCTTCCTGAGCAGTTGGATATGGTAGTACTCGAGCGGTTTTACGTCTTCGTGTGTAAACAAGACGGAACCGATTACAAACCGGGGTCCCTAAAACAGATTATCCAACCACTCAGTCTGGAAAACAGTCGTCAGAAAGCTGAAGGCCAGGGGAGTTCCAAAATCCGAAATAATAACAATAACTGGCCATCGACAAGAACAAAGCGTTGAAGCCTACGACTCCGGGAACGAAGACGAGCAGCGACAACTGTCTAACATCATTGATGGCAAAGAAATCCACTTTAACCAGACAACCAGTCGAGTTCCCCTTCAGCGGCTAATTTGTCACCCACGACATTAAAATGTAATCAAATGGTTTTCTCGTGAAATTAGGAAATAGTTTCACTTGCGTTTTGTCAAAATTCTGATAATTTCCCGAGCCTTTGGGCGAGGGAAATTATCAGAATTTTGACAAAACGTATACTAACACACACTAACACATACTAACTTTCCATCATAATTGTACTTACATACATTAGAGGTCAGCGTACTTGGCACTGTTGTCGTTGATATTCCACGGGACAATGAGATCAGAAGAGCAATTGAAAGGACAAGATATCTCTTGAAGGGTTGAATCATCCCTCCCTAAAAAACGTCACTGTGATGGTTAAGTTTCACGTTAAGTTTCACGGTCAATATAATGTACAAATTCCTCTAACTGGAAAAATAAATTCTGCCTTGAATTTATATAGTTATTAAGCAGAAAAAAATATAAAATCTTAATATCATAATGTAAACAACAGCAGTTGCTTCATAGCAAGCGCTTTGGACTCCAGATGTAGCATTTAAAGTTACGTTCAAGCCCTGGCCGTGGTCATTTTGTTATGTTCTTGGGCTGCAAGACACTTTACTCTCGAAGTGTCTCTGCGCAAATTAGCCCGGTGAATTTAGTGTTGTTGTTTATCGCACCCTGAGAAGGACTAGCATTCCATCGACGGGGGGAGGAGGATATGGAGTAAAAATAATAATAATAATAATAATAATAATAATAATAATAATAACAATAATAATAATAAAATCGAGTTAAAAAACCCCTAGTCGTTTCACACGGTTGAATACATAAAACGACGCCGACATTTTAGAACTCACAGTCTTCCTGCTGACCATTTAACATTGCACTCTGTTTACAAACCAAAACAACCTAAAACGCAGTTGCGTTTAGTGTTATTTTGCAGGTAGCCAGTTACATACGAACAATGAACCTGCGCACACAGAAAAAAAAGGCTTTTACTTCTACTAAAATAGTAAAGGTAATCCATCGTAAACTGAAAGATTATTTGGGCAAGCACTACTGAATCGTTGTTTTGTGGAGGAATAGCATGGTTCGTTATACCCGTATCAGGGATCATTTCGTTTCAGTGGGGTCGCGAAGTTTTGACATAGTTACCTGTATTTACAATGAAGTACACGCCCTCCTTTATTTTAAAAACAAGCACCTGTAATCAAACCGCTTCTTACGAACACCTCTACAATACGGACACCTCTATATTGAGGACAGTTAACTTCAACCCAGCGAAACAAGAATTCACATCATCTGTTCTTCTATAATACAACCACCTTCATGATAAGGACAATCAGATATGCCATTTTGGTGTCCGCGTCAAGAGGTTTCAACTGTACAAACCTATGATATTTAATTTGAAACTATTCAAGCAGAGGATTTGAATTTTCCCCCACAGTGTATCCCAGAGCAACCAACTCCCAGACTCAAGGGTAATACCCGTTCACTTTGGCGTAATGCCTGTTGAAAGATGAACTTGATTCCAGAGCTCGATCTGAATTGGCCACGAAAACGTTATAACAAGTAAGTCTCAACAAGCAATTACTACGTGCAACTGGTAACGTCTAAAACGTTTTGAAACTGTTATTTGGAGAAATAATACGCTTTAATTGATCGATGCTAGTGCTAAAAGTGGTTGACCATGGTCTCAGTATAAGAAACATTTCAGCACTTTTAATCTAGGAGATCAGAGCAAATCTTCCTATGAGTTTTATCATTGAGGCAGCCCTGAGAAATAAAGTTGACCATCAATACTAATTTACACTTCAACTCATGGACGTTTCCCGCGACAAAAAAATCATTAGAATGGTTTAATCTTGCATTTTATACTCCTCGACTCCCCGATATCTCTACTTCAGTTCTGTTGTATGCAGAGAAAACCTGTTAGTAGTCGTACTGTATCTGCTCAATTATATTTTGACATCAGGATCAGCCTCTTGCATACAGCCACCGCTTCACGCTTGGCAAGACGGAAACGAAACTTAACAAACTTATGACACGAACAATGGAAAATGAATAAAAAGATAGAACACAATCTTAGAGTAAAACTTTTTCCCCAGCTAGAAATACAGTGAAATCGTGGTTCAGTTCATTCGACATTCTTCCTTATAACATGGTTTGGTTTTCCAACCAATCGAACGATCAACAAAACCGGTTTCATTTTCCTTGTTTAGACTTCAAGCACTCTTAAGCGGTAAAATGAGATGCCAGGTGATGGTTACTTAATCTGTTATTTGTTTTGTCTTCTAAAGTTACCGAATTTGAACAACACATAAATAGATTACTCGCAAAACACATTGCCTGAATGTACTCACCTGAATTAATGTGTAGACGATGTTATCGAGTCCCAGACATCCTTGCCCTATTTATTTAACATTTGAGGCTTCAAGTCTCTTTTTACTTAATTTTTTATCGCCTTCACCTCGACCACCGGTATTCGGTCCTCAGAGCAAACTGTGACCTGTCATGAAACACTGGAAACAGAGGTGCATCACAGGTTACCCTCTGGAATTACTGCCAAGTTTAATTCAGCCGCCATCTTTTTTTCCTACGGTGGATTGTGGCAATGGGGCCCATTGCCACAATCCACCGTAGGAAAAAAAGATGGCGGCTGTACATTTTACCACAATGCCTTGCGAACCTAATACAGCCTATAAGGCACTAAGAAAGCCAAGTGTTTAGAATATTTGTCCCTGTACAAAGGACATTGAGCAGCCTGGGTTTGAAGATTTTATAACGTTTCTGTACGTTTTTATAAACGTTTTTAAAGTTGTCGTGAGCTAAGAACTGTGAGTAAATGTACCAGTCGCCATCTTTTTTCCTACGGAGGATTTCATTCAAGCTTCTTCCCGCGTGAATCCTGAAAAATGTTGCTACGACAAAAAAAGTACAGGAAACTATTAAGATGACAATCTGGATGCCAGAAACACTTTATTTATTGACCGGCTATCAACTTGAATTTTGTAAGGTCAATTGAATGTCGCAGTTAATTTAGAAGAGTGACAGTTCGTGTATTTGAATAGTGAGTATATATAACTCCGAGCATGCGCAAAGCTCCCTCGCAAATCAAATTTCGCACTCTCGTTCCCAATACAATGAGCTCGATCTTTTTGCTTGGAAAGAAATCGAGACCTGTGAGAAATCAGGCGTTGATGTTGAAGTTAGTAACCCTCTCTCCGAACGATCAAAAACTGTTAATGAACTTTAACGCTTGCGCGCTATACATGAAACCGGAACCAGGGTTTTCTGGTTTTCTGGTTCCGGTTGCTGAATAGCCCATTTTCGAGTTATCTTGTGCCTTTATGCCAAAACGAGTCCGTGCGAAACCATTCATATTTAAATGTGCTCGGCCTACGGGTTCATTTTCGTGCAAATCAAACTCAATTTTATATGAAAGGTTTACTCGAAGACTCGTTCTGAAAGAGAGGCACACGGTAACTCGAAAATGGCATATTTAGCGTCTGGTATTCGGTCGCCGCTGGAGCGCGGGCTCCAGGAGCGAGATTGTTAATTTCTCGCTTAACGTTCTCGAGCCCAGAGCAATACAATGTTGTTCAAGACGGAGGAGGTGCTCTGGGTGGAGAATATATATTAATTAATTAAAATTCACGGAATACTGAATTTTAACACACACTGTCAAACATCAAGTTAATTGGCAAAAGTTTGGTAGACTTTATTATTAACCTGTCTGAATCACCTGTCCCTGTATTTCTTAAATATTCTTTCAATAACAATGTTTCAATGAAGAGTATAATATTTGATTTGGGCTAATAAACCATGGAAATAAGAAAAGTTGAAAACTTTTGATTCACATGATATTTTTTTATTTCTTTCTTTCTTTCTTTCTTTCTTTGTTTTTTTTTTTTTGTTTGTTTGTTTGTTTTTGTTTTTTGTTGTTTTTGTTGTTTCGTTTTTTTTATTTTACTTTATTTTTTTTTGGAAGAAATTTAGATTGATCGATCAGGCCTCGTAAACGCCCTTTTTGTTCATGTGTATATTCGCTTTCTCAATTTTACCTATGTGATATTTATGCTGAAACGCGAATGCAAACAGTAAAAAATATTAATAATCGAACTCGTTTGCTATATTAGATGGCGATTACATGTTATGAAATCGTTGAAACGCGTTGTATTACTTCAAAAAGTCATGGCAATGGCTGCTTCATTGTAATTCTTGGCGAGCTTTGTTTGTTTTCGTGGTTGGGGTGAATTATTCACAAACGCTGTCAGCGGGCAACCACTGGCAGTAACTTACACTAATGGGAAAACTTGCGTTCGATTGATTCTGAACGTGGGCAAACTAAGATCGTGATGTTCTAAGAGCTAATGAACGGGGCTTTTTTTTAACTCTTGAACATTTTCCTCTCTTTATATCCCATTTAGCATGTACAAATCTCTTTTGGCGGTGTCTTTGTTGTGAAAATACCCGGACCGCGAGGACAACAATTGGAGGGAGCAAACCATCTGTATTTGCCAAGGTACGTTGGCGAGAGTTATCTTTGATGGCCTCAAATTTTTTGATGCTTTAGGATAACATTCGCGTAATTCATTCCATTAAGTGAACATTTTTCATTTGAAAGTCATCTACCTAATCACAGTTTTTTGGCAAGACAAGAACTAGAAACGTTTTCTCGCCTCTAGCCTTAAAACGGTGACTGTCTTCATGAATTAATCGCCGATCATTTCAGTTTTTTTGTCTTTGCTGACAGTTCATATGCAAATCTAACAAGCTAGATAGCCACCTTCTATATTAATATGCACTCTCAAACAAGCTTACGTAAAATAAATTTAGAATTGTGACCACATAGTCTTCTGAAAAGCGCGTTAAACGATCGACCTGTGCGAGGGAGTATTTTAAATGTTTTCAAAGAAGAGCGATCTAATCGCCCGCGTTACCGAATGCTAGCTTAGCTGTTGAGCGTCCTAGAATACGTGCTGTATTTACATATTCAAAACTACAGCGAGAGGAAGCCTGTGATGAAACAACGGTAGACGAGGCCCTGCAATTCAAAAAGAAGCGATCCGTGGCGTGGAACGAGTGGATCGCAATGGTCAATCGCGAGATCAATAGAGCGGTCCGCTTGTAGAGTCTACTTTCACGAAACGCGAACATAATAATTTACAGCTGGAAGCTATCACAGCAAGATTTCCTTCTTTTCAGACTGAGCAAATTTATCAATTTTGGGAGGAAAAGAGATCCGTAGAAACACCGATTTTGTTTTACCCACGAAGGACTTTACCGCGTGTAAAAAATATCTTGGAAAGAAGGCCAAACGGAATATTTAAAGGTGAAGAATTTTATTGGTAAACAAGGAAACTGACCGCAGCTGAAACGATTCGAGAAAGAATCGCACAAGACAACGAACATTTGAGGATATTCTGAAAGGTAATGAATGAAAATGATTTTTTTTTCTTTCGTATATGTTTCATTTTTCTTATCTTAAATTCATAAAAAAACCGCCGTCGGGTTAAGTGTATGTCTTCATTCGTTTTAGTGTAAGGAATTACGTAAATTTTTTTCTTTCATTTCGATTGCGCTCCATTTCCAAACACTTCCATCGCTGTTAATGGTCAGTGAAGTATTATTTAAAATATATCTTTCCAAAGAAAATTAATAACAAGCGAAACTTTCTTAAAAAGACGAACTTCCAGCCCATGTTTTTGCGTGACTTGCGTGGGTCTCAGCTTTTTCATGAGGCGTTTTCGTATTTCTCTTTTTTTCCTTCCTTTTGAAAGGTAGTGCGATTCTATTATTTACTTCTTTGTGTCAATATGAACGCTGCATGCATGAGGACAAGTAAATACTAAAACGTTTTCAGTTATCAATTACAGAGATATATATTGCTCTCTACTGTGCGTGATTTTGTTGTTTGAAAGAAAGAACCCCTTGAATCAATTGCTTTCTGTACTAATGTTTCAAAGCTAGCGACGAAACTAAATAGTTGGTTGTTATTCATTGGTAAGAAAAACTGTCTTTCCTTGAACTTCGTTTTCTGTTAAAAATTAAGGCTTTATTACTTTTTGTACGCTATCTCCTGACGTACAGAAATCCTTTTATTCAAATGAAACGAAGTCAAAGATCTTTGTACGACCATACTGATAACATCAAGCTTCATACAAGTAAATGGGGTAATAAACTCGAGCATATTTTAATATTGTCATTGCTTTATAGATGGCACGCGCAGGTTTTAGCGGATCTCCTAGACCTTATAACTCCAGCGATAAAAAAAAGTAACTTTTACCTAAAAACCCATGAAGAATATAAATAACGTGGAAAAAAATTAAATGTCAAAAAATTCAAGTGTACGTCTATGTTAACCGCTGACTAGTTATCTAAACATGAAATGTTCGCAATTGATAAGCTTCAAATCTCTCCTTGCGATTTTAAGATACTAAGAAGCATAAGAAGATTGTCACCTTCTCGGTTTTGTCTTGACGAATTACAAAGTGTTAAGAACGAAAAACACAAGAAATATAACGCAATCAGCAGGGACATTTAATTTATATTTTGAGCTAAGGACAAAAAATGTGATTACCGTTGCTGAGTCGCCATTGTTGTTATTGTCGAGGTTGTTACTAACTTGTCGTCGTTGTCATCGTCGTTGTCATCGTCGTTGTTGTTTTTCATCCTTGTTTTTGTAGGTTTGGTGACGTCGCCGTCATCGTCGTTGCTGTTATTTTCCCATCATCATCGTCATTATCGTTATCTTTGTTGCCTCGTCGTTATCATTGTTGTTGTGGAGCTTTAGATTGGACTACGAGTAGGAGATTAAGTATGAGTACGATTTTCGATTTCAAACCAGTGACGTTTCCAGAGTCCTAGTTCTTCATGCTGGTTTTAGGCAGAGAGGCTAGCTCATGGGATGAAATGGATATGTGATGTGATAATGCGAAGCCTGGAAACTAGAACTGAAAAATCGTTCTCGTACTCGATCTCCCACTCATACTCAAATCTAAAGTCCGTCATTTTCATTGCTGTTGTTTTTGTTGCCTCGTCGTTGTCGTTTTTGTTATTTTCTCGTCATCATCGTCATTGTCATTGTTGTTGTTTTTGTTGCCTCATCGTTGTTGCTGTTGTTTTCTTTTCGTCATAATCGTCGTTGTTGTTGTTATTTTCTCGTCGTTGTCGTTGTTATTTTCGTTTCGTCATCATCATCGTCGTTGTTAACTTTTCGTCGTCGTCGTACTTTTTTTTCGTCGATGTTGTTTTTTCTTCGACGTCGTCTTTGTTGCTTTTTTTGTCGTCGGATTGGTTGTTGCTGTAGTATGTGATTGAGTGTTCCTGCTCAACCAAGTATAATCTTACTCAGCTATAAAAAGTAGCAACTATACGACGATGGACAAAAGATATTTTTACCACAATTGCTACTAATCTCGCAATCTGATTGGCTAATTTGTTGTTATCGATAAGGGTCCAGACAACGCTGCTCGCGTCAATGTGTCACGCTCTTGGTCACGCTCTAAAAAAAAAAAACATTTTTTTGACGTTGATATTGTGGTTCATTTTGACCACTGTGGTGACCCATATCGTTGTCGATAACAGTACAGACAACGCTAAAACGCATTCGATTTGTTAAATCGAATTTTGGCTCTGTCAAGCTCTCAAAATATCTTTTTTTAAATACTTCCATAAAATTAAATAAGTCGCCGTACATTTCCATTTATGATGTTACAGAAGGATAATGCTGTCCTTACCGGTGCTTATCTTTACTCTTATCAACGGTTTGTTTGACATAATATTTTCATTGTAAGGAGAAGTTTATTCAACAACTTGGTCATAACAAGGCAGATTGAGGGGTTTTCGTTTCTTTGTGTTTTCAATCAACATGCATTAGAGCATTTTTTTACAAAAGAATCAAATACTTAAATCAGCATTGTTGTAACACATCAATTCAAATACAAATTAAGATTGTTAAACAATAGCCTTGATTTACCAGGTGTTTTGATCAAATTGTGAAATTGTGAGAACGAAGCAGATGGGCGAGATGTTATCGGTACATTTGCGGATTTCAATAAAACGTTTTAATCGCACACGCGACGCCATCAAGATTTTAAAACCTTAATTGATGGCAAAAAGCTTTTTACATGTTTCACACCAGGCAGAAATGTGAAAGTCAATGAAAACCATTATGGCGAAACACTGCTTTGCTTTTCAGAGCAAATCCGACGCGGAAATGTACGAATTTCGCGTTTCCTTTCATCAGATGCCCAGACTGTTCCTCGCCTGGAGAGCCCAAACAGTTTTACAGGCATTTTTATCCCCCAATATGATGTTATCATCCATGTAAAGCGCGTAGTAGCAGTATTCCCGGGGACACTGGGTACCATGTCTAAAAATAACTTGAGATTGAGAAAGGCGGTTTCACTCTGAAAACGCATCAAGTGTTTTCCGTCCACACTCCAACAGAGGAAATTGAAAATCCCACAATCACTGGCCATTTTGGATTTGTGTTTGAGGAAAACTCGGTCAGGGAAATCACGTGATTATCGTGACGTCATCGTTTTCAAAAAGCTCCGTTTTCAGCCTGTTTTCCGTCCACAAGAAAATGAAAACCCGGCGTTTTCAGATTCCTCCGGTTTGAAGAGCGTTTACGAAACGCTCCATTTACGCGACGGATTGGTGTGGACGGTAGGCTTAACTGTAGATATAAAGCTGCGTTTTGAAATCTCTCAAGCGTAGTGTGGACGGGGAGGTTATAAGAGGGAGAGGGGGTGGGGGCTAACTCTCGTATTTTCCATCCTCTCTTGTACCAACATAATCTTACTACACTGTTTTTATTTTATCTACAGAACGAAATTCAAAGGAAACTCCGACTCGATGTCTTCTCCATCAAAACAGAACTCTTGCACGATACCTGCAAAGAAATCAGCTCTGAAAGAAACTGTAGATCTCCTTCGCGTACAAGCCAAAATGCAGCGGATGAAAGTATCCAGATCAGCCGAGGAAATAATGAACTACTGTTTAGAAAATGCTCGGGACGATTGCCTTCTTCAAGGGATTCCTGCGGGCGGAAACCCGTACAAGGAAGGAAAAAATTGCCCGGTTATGTAACCTGTCAACTTAAATTGTGTTGTAAAATCGTTAGTTTATTCCGAGCTATAATTCGTTATTTATTTCAATTTAATGTGCACGTGAACATTATATTCGGCCTAACTTTGAAATTCATCTAAAGAAGAATTTGAAACTGGCTTTCCTTTTAAGGAGAGATCTAAACGGGTTTTAGCTGATCATTGAGTTATAGTAACACGAGTGGAAGTTCGGAAGAAAAAGAAATGTTACGGAAACATGAGCAGATAGGCAAGTGTTTTTACAGATTTTTCGAGTTCTCCCAAACTTTCACGAATGTTTCAATAACTCGATAGAAACACGAAGAAAATGTTTGGTATATCATTTAGAAAACAGCCAAAAGAAAATAAAAGAACAAAGTTACTAAGACAACTTTTCTGCGTTTCTATAAATTTGCAGAAATACGCTTTTTAACCAATCAAAGCGTGTGTTTTCTTTGTTCTATTTTCTAATTAAGGTGGCTGAACACAGTTTTTGATACCTGTGTTTCACTCACCTTTTTCTCTAAAACCCTTGATCTCTCGGACGCCCAAAATGGCAGCAAGCAAGTTAACAACACAAAAATTTGGTTTTGCGATGGTGAAGCTGACGTATGTGCCGTTGCCATGGCAACACGAACAAAAATAAACAGGCCTTTAAAATCGGTTTTACTTATTTGTAGAAAATCTAGACATTAGATTTTCTTTATAATTTGCATACACCAAGCTTGTAACGAATCTCACAAGTTAACACCATTTTGCTAGTAATTTAACAGAGAGATCTTTTATTATCCCTTGTTGAAGGTTTACTGGAATATCTAGAGTTTCCTTTGTTAGAATTCAGTTATTTTCAATAATCCAGTTACCTATTTCCTAAAATATTTTTGTGCCAAATTTCGTGAAATTCTAATGGGTGGTTCTCGAGAAATAGGCGTATTTCCGAGAGTGCAATTTTCATTCAATCGCAATTTTTTGACTTACTACGCATGCGCTGCATTTAACTGGGTTCTTTCGGTAACAAAGAAAAAGCTGAGAATTGCTGAGTTCTTTGCATCTAAAGCCATCAATACACTGCATTCAGTTATAGAGAAAAATAGCACAGATACTGCGGGTGTTGAGCAAATAAAATGATCGCTCTATTGAAGGCATGTTTGCGTTTTGAAATCCTTGTGCGCGCGCTGAATTGCATCAGCAAAAGCGCGCGCGAAAACTGTGTTCGGCCATCTTAATTGTAACCGTCTGCGGAGACCTGACGTTTTTTTTTTCTGACCGATGGCTGAGTTTTTCGATCTGAAAATTTACTCATAGCTTAGAAATGGCTGAAATGTCATGTCATAGCTGAGAAATCATCGAAACTTCAACTGATAACTGAAATTCCAGCAAATCCGTTCGGACCGTCCAGGATATATTTTCGAGGGATCGATGTTTTCATTTTGCAAGGTCGGTGGAACGATTATTGAAGATACGAGTTTAATTTTGTATGCCACAGACGTTTCATCCCCGTGTGGGACAGTATTTAGAATGTTCATTTCACATATGTAAACACCGCTTTCAGTTAGACATACCCATCAAAAATTTGAAGTGAAGAACATGAAAATAAGTATAGAACCGACACGCGAGGGAATCAATCAATCAATCAACCAAAAAATATTTAAAAAAACTAAAGAAGCTACATCGATATATTGTAATGACGCGTGTAGTGCTTCGCTAAATATAGTAAAATTAATAATAAAATCATATGAATATCAAACGAAATCAAATGACTGGATTACGTGTTAGCGGTTGAAATAAACCTCTAAGTCACTTTTATTACAAAGAGAGGATGAGAGATGAGAGGATTAATCTCCGATTTAACCCCTGGCGCACTGTTGACGTTTCTCCAAACATTTTCCTTGCACAATCGTCTTTTGAAAAGTTCCTGATTTATTGCGTACGTAATTTTTACAATCTTGGAAACATTTGCGACGCTTTTTGGGTATAGTCTGTTAAAATTAAGCAGAAAATAGTAAAACCACACGCTGAACATTCAGTAAATAAAGTCAAGAATCTGGGATATGATAGATGAATGATATATAAACAAGCTCGCAAAGAATTAGGTTTCTGCAGTTTTTCATTAGCGCGTTATTCGGAAAAGTGTTTCACCCAAATTTATAGAGCCTTGTATGGAGACGCCATATTTGTGCCCCTCGGAGAGGCACAAATATGGCGCAGAAACATCTGTCACTGAGTTTTGCTATTGAAACGAGATGTTATTCCTATAGAACTCCGACACATTGAAATTACTACTTCCTCTAGTGCAAGAATTGTTCAGTTAGCAAAAACTAAAGCGATAACTCATCTTTTGACCCACACGACACCCTTCTCGGCCCGGTTATCTGGCCACCATTTAATATCACGCAACGTAAAAGCTCGGAAATTCAAACCTGCCCTATTACAAAACGAAGAACCCTGCCGAGCTAGAACGTTGTAAAACGTCTAGTTCCAAGATAATTTTTAATTTTAATATATGACTACGTCACAGGAAAACCAAGAATATAGGGAATTAACTCTCTTTGTGCTCTCTTGTTATACCTTATTTATAATTAGCGTTTATTCCGCCTGATTGCTATACGCAAGAGCTATAAACACAAGCGTATAGCTAAAGTAAAGCTCATCTCACAAAAAAGAACGTAAAGGCAGCGTAAACGTAAAGTTGCTTAAATGAGAAATTTACGACAGCGTTGCGCCAACTTAACAGGGCAGGAATGTTAGGTTTTCATGCTGTGCATAGCTTGGCGGTTTAAGCAATTTTTGAGCAATTTTTGCGCGAACGCACAAAGCTAGCAGCAAAGCCCACGAGGAACCGCCTACCTGGATTACCGGCATTTTTTTAATGCCGCCCCCTATTACATATTTTGGAGGGTATATTGTACTACCAAAAAGGTATCCTTTAAATTAGCAATATGGGAGGATGACGTCGTATCACGTGGTAGTTACGTCATCATATCCAAACAGCCACCATCTTGGATCCAACATCAGTTGGATTCCTTGATTTTTCGAATACGTCCGGAACTGTAGAAAGCCACCAAAAATGAACTAAAAGTAATCAAATCGGTAGAAAATTTGCGAAAAAGTTTAACAATTTTTAACTGCGTGAACCACTCTCCCCTCTGCCCCGCCTGGTCTGGGTATTGGTAAAAAAGAGTAACAGAGACGAAAACAAAGACTATACTAATCAAAAAGGGGCGTGCAAAAATTGTAATATAATTGTCATATTTCTCTTCGTCTAGAAACCGCTCCTCCTTCGCAGTTACTTGACTTATACTTAAGAATATAAATATTGTGTTAAAAAAAATTTAAATCCAGAAACTTTGCCATGTCGTGACGAAACGAAACCAACGTTGGTCGAGATTACCTAACGTTTGACCCAGATGGAAATCACCCATCGTTTTTAAAGTGGCTGCCTTTTAAGAGGACGATGAAAAATTAAACACTAGACCAGGTGACTTATTTTCAAGAGGCAGGTGCTTGGTTGTGCTATATATTGAGGTGAAGAAGAACTTATTCTTTTTTAGTATACTACATTTCAAGTGTCTGAAATATTGGTGAATTGTCAGCAGAGTTTTTCAGGTAGGTGAATTTAAGATCGCTATGTACTTAAGCTTGACTGTGAAAGAGTTATTAACACATGGTACATTCCTTTGTTTATATTTTTCGACAATACCGTAAGAGGCTTTCGAGTAATTTGTTTACTTAAAGGATTAAATATCAAGGAGCTGCTGCATCTAAATCATATAGCAGGAGGGAAAGGATCATATTTTATCGTCCGAAAAAAAAACAAGGAACAACCTAAAAGAGACAACTAATTAAAAAGGATTTAACGGCCTCTTGTTTCACAAGAAGCGTGAAGCTCCTTCTTTCATGTTCGCGGGCCTTTTTCGGTTGGTTCCAGTTAACTGGTTCAATCTTAACATCAGGAGATACTGAAGCTGACAGTATAGGGTGAACAAATGCAACACGCCGTAAAAAGTTTGGGTGTCACTTTATACAAAAACGCAATATTTGACCATGACAGACCACAATCTGACGAAACCACGGGGAGAGCATCAAGGGAACGTCCTGGGCGTTTTGCTGAATTGATGGGAAATACAGGGCTATTCAATCTTATTGTCTACAGGAGACCACTAACATATTATCCTAAACAAACAGACATGCCCATCATTCTGTTACAAGCGAAATGAAAAGCCTCTCAAACTTCACATATTTGATCTCTAACACGGATATAATAAGCGTTCAACTGCTTTCACAGGCTTGAAGTATTGTTTCAATCAGTTTTGAATTTTTTCTTTTGGTTTCCAGCAAACGTCGTGAAAACAATGTCGAAGCTTAACATACTATGGCTTTCGCCCACCAATATAGGAATACAGATTAAGAAACGTACAGTTACATACAGGACAGGAAATTCTTTCTGCTCTCAGCAAAATTGTTCAACTAAAACCGATAGACAAGGAGCGAAAGCGAATACCACAACTGAAAAATTAAAGAGATGGCTTGAACATTTTAGGTTCTGCCACTCTTTCGACCGAGGTCGCAACTTTATTGAAGTCCGGCAAACAAGTGAATTCACGCTGCTTGAGAGAGCTTTCAATCAACAAGTGGTGTTCTTGAGAAATTAAAGCTAATCAACTCCCCAAAGATCCCCTCTTCACACAGGAGAGGCACCCGCAGATTGTTCGGTCGACCTGACAACAAAGTGTAAAACAGAAAAGTTACAATGAACCAGGGACTACTGTATTAAGTGACTTTAGTCATTTATAGTATAGATTGTCGAAGTCTTTTAAATGTTCCAGCTGAAACCATACAAATCTCGAAAAAGGCAATAAAATATTGCCTCGTTAACTGAGTCTAATCAACAGGTATATTTACTTTTCTTCGATACACTTAGAAGCTAGCCTTGCAATGCCAACTGAATTGATCAGGAGCAGAGCGTTGTAACAAAAATTGACTAGAAAGTAGCAAAGCATTCCCTGGACATTGTTCAACTAACCAGAAACAAATATTGTTTTTATCAGTGCGTCATGGACGGGATCAGAGTCATCCACCATTGCCTTAACGCTCTTTTAGTACTGCTGTTTGGCTGTTGGATGGTTGAAACAAAGACTGTAGGTAAGATCACATTGTACAGGTCGTAAATTTTCACAAGGCATTACATTCCTCCTATCGCAATCATTTTCAAATGATCTTCTCTGACTACAAAAACATCAACAACAGTTTATTTGTACCAAATGGAAAAAGGGCAAATTATGTTTGCAATAGTGACGACAGGGCACTTGGGAATTTCACCACTCAGTAAAAATTTCATCCTGTTCCTACGCTAGCAGTAAATTTGAAATATCAGATCTCAGCTATCGATTAAAAAAATCGCCTCGGTTCTTAGCAGACAGCTACAACCACCTTCTGCGACTAGCTATAGTGCATTTACTTCATAATAAACGGTGCTACAATATAATAGTGCTAACAACTCTTCATACTCAAACTCACTTTGAGAAGATATATCGAGCACTTGAGACCGTGTTTGGCCATATTTCAAACACATAAAAATTCGTGAAAACTTCCCCGCTACACATCATATTTTCAACTGTCTTCTCCGCGTATGGAAATGTTGTGAAACACGGTCTTTCGTGTTTGATATATTACATCTTACAAACAGTTCAAGCCGCATACTCATTATCTCGCGGTTTGAACTGAAAAAGTAAAAGAAACAATAGTAAAAACTGTGCTGTGTTTACATAAACTTGTTACAAACTCTTTCCAGTGACCGTTACTGTGTGTTACTCTGCATAATGCAGGTCACTCGAGAAGCAATCATACCAGAAAAGACGCAGCTGTATATCAATACGGTGGGGTGCAGTTTCAGGAAGTCTCAACAAGTGTGGGTGAGTTTATAATAACAAATTCCACAAGCATTCTTTTTTCAAAATTCTTATTTGCATATACACATTATTTAGAAAACTAACATTACTTACAATACTAACATTATTGACAATACTAACAATTCTTACAATAAGAACGTTGCTTTCGAAACTAATACTACTTACAACCGTGACAATACTTACTTACACTACTAACACTACATAGTATACTAATAGTAACATTGCTTAAAGTAGCTTACAATTGCTTACGATTGCACAAGTATGGAAAATGAACCAATGGCTGCCCCTATCTTATTGCGCTTAACGTCCATGAGGTCAGTAATTACAATGCGACTACTCGCACCGGGCCACTTGGAAAAGAGTTAACCAATCAGAACGTTACTTGAGAACAAAGGATAGCGATCTTTTCTCAAATAAACCAATAACATTGAAGAATACGAACAATAAATCTTAAAACTGAAAACCCAACAAAGTGCGAGTTGTTGCAAACCTTTCAGTTTTTTGCCATTTGTTGATCGGTTAGTATCGTTCCTAAATTTTGCACGCTTTTCAAGGGTTTTGGGGTAGTTGTCGCAAAAGAAGTTTCGAAGCTACATTTTTCGGGCGAGATTTATAATTATGATGATTCGCCGGCAGGACTAAATCTCTAAGAGTGTATATAACGCACAGGAGTCGACAGTGTTTATGTTTTCACGTCAAACGAACCGTTACTTGCTGTCACGAGAAGCTACCAGTCCATTGTTCTCAGCTTGATTGACTGGTTTTCTTCTAGGTGGCCCGGTTCGAGTAGGCGCACTATAAACCCTTTTTTTTCTTCAACCGGCTGCTTAAAAACTAATGGTTTGGTTTTTGCCAATATGGTGTATCATAACATCAGTTAGCCCAAATGATTTCTAAATATTATATATCAGGAAAAACAAAAAAATTATTTGCCAAAATTTTTTGACCTTGTTTTATTATTGTGCCCATCACGTTTTCTATCCACTTGACGATACCAACGTGAAACCGATAAAATGCTAACCCTTTCTAGACGCGTTCCGATCCGCAGACGGAGCCACTTGTTTTATATGTGTGGGTAGTCTGCATTGCAGGCGTTATTTTGGAACGGAAAGCTCCCTAAAACCAGGTTTTCGATGCCGCCATCTTGGATTGT
Source organism: Orbicella faveolata (assembly GCF_042242905.1). NCBI lineage: Eukaryota > Metazoa > Cnidaria > Anthozoa > Scleractinia > Merulinidae > Orbicella > Orbicella faveolata. Next base: position 9,469,432 of record NW_028301552.1, on the reverse strand, counting down.
TACCAAATCCAAGATGGCGGCCAATTATACGAAAATGTGTACTCGGGAAAGGTGTTCTTTTTGTCGTGTCATTTCATCACTTTAAAAATTCTAATGCTCCTTCATTGTTACTATAAGACACGTGAGTCACGAGCTATTAGTTACACAAAAGGTTATCTTTGTCACGTGAAAATTCTGCCACGTGACACTTCACATCTGTGGATCTGGAATGTGTCAAATGAGAGGCTGAAGAGTTGGGACAGGATCGGAAATGAGGCCCTCCCCCTTGGGATTCTCGCATAATTTGTAGTTATTTTGCAACGAATTGGCTTTTTATTTAAGAAACATTTTGTGTCCTCGTCTGAATAAGCCTGACCTGATAAGTTAGAGAGCTTTAGCAATGACGACGGCGATCCCGAGGACAACTCCTGGTAAAAATGAATTAACATTATTTTTATTTTCGAATTTTGCAATTGTCTAGATCTGTTGAGTGCGGTTATTGGTCTGAGAACTTGCTCAAGCTAAATATGTAACGCCAGCGTTCAATTCAAAATGAAAATACGAAAAATTAGCCGCCGTAATTTACGTTCTCCAAAATGCGTAGAACTTGGTCATTTCACGTTGATTTTCTGCAGAGGACGGCTAAGAAATTTACAAAGGTTTATACCGCACGTTCACAGCCATTGTTCTGCACATTGGCCGATGACGTCATGTCAAATGCAGAATATGTATATCCATTGAAAATACGAAAAGTAGATACTGTTATTCCCTTTTGGTACCCTTGTTATATGCCTTTTCTATTTCGCGGTCTTTTTACTTATCGGTTTTTCTTTTTCTTTTTTTCTCATAGCGCCATTAAGTTTAAGAGTTAGCTTATTTCTGTTACCTAATGTATGCATACTTATGACTTTGACCTTCATTTTCACAGTGTATACATTATCAGGAAATGACAATCATGCGCCTTGCGTGTTCCCGTTCATTTACGACGGAATGAAATTCACGGAATGCACGTCTAAGGGATGTAAACACAACAAGGTTTGGTGTGCAACGACCAGTAATTATGACAAAGATAAGAAATGGGGTCATTGCCAGACAGACAGTGATGTCACAGATTGCATGGATCGTCACAGCCGCTGCGGAGACTGGGCACGAGACGGAGAGTGTGTGGTAAACGCCCCTTATATGCGCAAAAAGTGCCCGCGATCTTGTGGTCTGTGTACTCACGGAGCAAACGGGCGAGGAGGTCCATGCAAGTTTCCATTCTTCTACAAAAATAGATTTGTGTATGACTGTCTAAAATTCAATAGGAAGACTTGGTGTGCGACGACAACTAATTATAACAAGGACAAGAGATGGGGCTACTGTTTTCCCAAGTGTAAGTTTGAACTGTAGTTTTGTTTTGATCTCAAATTCAAGTGTCCAGGTCATCACAATGAAAGAACAGACATTCTTCAGTAAATGTAACTCGATGAGATTCTCTCAACCTATTTTTCTACGAACAGATAGTCATCACTGCGTAACTAGCCAAGTTGACTATCGCTCGTAGAAAACGAAAGGGGAAGTCCAAACACTAAATAAAAAATTACTTAATTTAATTTTTTTTTTTCATTTTAAGCCAAACAATAAATTTTTTAAAATGTTCCCACGTCTATGTACGCACAATTCAACCCAGTATCCATCTTGTTTTACGTTTCCTTTTCCAGTCCATTCCAATTTCGCATTAGGTGGTTAGGGTAAACATACTACAGCATGTTATCTAGCTGACGTAACGTGCCATTTGTTCGCAGTATTTCGTAATATAAAGGCGGTTAACAGGAAATTTTTTCATTGGGGAGAATGTGATGATCAACACCAAGATTGCGTGACGTGGGCGAGTAAAGGATTGTGTGACGAAGAACCTGAAAAGATGCATTCTTGGTGTCCCTGGAGCTGTCATAAATGCGCGCCCGAGCTAATGGGTAAATACCTAAGGCCCCGCCCGCACTAAGCCGGAGGAATTTAAAAACGTAACAATCACCGCTGGTCATTTTGGATTTGTATTTGAGGAAAACTCGGTCAAAGAAAACACGCGATTATCGCGACGCCATCTTTTCGAAACTAGCTCCGTTTTCAAAATGGTTCCGTCCACACGAAAATGCAAAGCCGGCATTTTCAAATTTCTTTGGTTTGAAGAGAGTTTTCAAAAACTCCGTTTTCGCGACGGATTAGTGTGGACTGTATGCCTAACCGTAAAAACAAAGCTGTGTTTTAAAATTTCTCCGGCGTAGGGTGGACGCTCCCCAACTATCGCACATTTACAGGAAGCAGCGAACCCTTCATTTCTGTAGATATTCCAGCAAAACAAAGCACTTCAGAAATGGGCAGAACGCGGAGAGAGCTTTTCAAGTCGCTAACAAACCAAAATCTCGTGTGCTTTATTTGCTGGCCTTATTACGCACGCTCACAATTGCTCTTTTTGCAGAACAACAGAAGGATTCGTTTTCTGATAATAGAGTGTTTTCAAATGACGTCACGGCAGCCATATTGGTATCCCAAAAAATAAAACGGCGGCCATGTTGGTGTACGTGTATGTAAACACTTTCTTTTGTTCCAATATATTTGCATGTATGGCTGCTGGCCACGGTTACGTGAGTGGGAACACTCTATAGAGAAAACCTTGTGCGTAATGGAATTCAATAATTAGCGGCACCCGCGAAATTAAAGTCAAAATTCCCAAATTGCTGGGAGTGTTTTCTTTCTCAGTTTTAATGGGACACGTGTTCAATAAATGCATTCGCAGCAGTGGAACAGTTTGTGCTCCTAACCTCACGTAATCCTCGCGCGGGTTTCTCTTTTTCCAGTCACATACAAAGGGTGCAAAGATTTTACGTCATCCTGCAAGGTCTGGGCCGAGGCTGGAGACTGCCTGGATAAACCAGTTTTCATGTTTGCATTCTGTCGCTGGACTTGCAAGCACTGCGCTAAAACATCAAGTAAGCTACCGTGACGCAACGTACTTGTTTTGTTCATTTTTATCCAACTAACTGTACGAATGCGGGTGCAATAAAGAATTTACACTAAGAGTGATATTTGAAAATTCTCTCAAATTGAATGAGTCTTTAGGCGAGTATAATTTGAAAAATAATTAAACACCTCGAGCAGTGTAATCCTTAATTGCTCGAGCTTTCATACGATTGTGCATTTATGTGACTGAAAAATAAGGAACGTATTTGCATTGCATAGTAGCCTGCGAACGCAAACGTATTTCCGGCTGTCGCTTGTCTCCGCCGAAAATAACGTTTGCGAACTCGAGCCAGGAAACGATTTCTGTGACGTAGGAATTTTAAGCCAATCACAGTTTAGCTCAAGTAGCCCCAGAACTACTGCGCGAGGTATTCGCTGCGAGGAACACTCGAGTTTCTTTCTATCATGGAATCTGATTGGCCAAAGAGAGACAAAAGTCATTACGTCACAGAAATCGTTTCCTGGCTCGGGTTCGCAGACGTTATTTTCGGCGGAGACAAGCGACAGCCGGAAATACGTCTGCGTTCGCAGGCTAATTGCATCGTAACCTAAATGGTAACAAAATTGGCCTAATCTTAGCCAATCACAATGAAGTAATTTTGTCAGTCATGCAAATGAGTTCAGTAAATTCTTAAGGACTAGCCGAGTGAAAATAGTTTTTACAATAACTTAATTTACTTATTAGTATTAATTCAGCTGGTTTTCAAGAATTTCCGAATAGATTATAAGTTTTATGTAATATGTCGTTTACACTCGCATTTTGATGGGTTCTTATTTAAGGTCTATTGAAGGACAGGCTCATAGATGACGTCATGAACGCCCTTTTTGATTCTTTAATATACAAAAGAGTAGATTCCATGATGTCGTGCGTCCGTTCAGAAATAGGTCGCAGAAGATGTCAAAACGTGGTATGAACATCCATGACACGCTCGGCTATCGCCTCGTGGGCCACGTTTTGGGCGTCATCTGCGATCTATTACTGAACGGCAACATGGAATCTATTTGTAAAATAGAAAATCTGTGCTTGTTTTTTTAAGGTTTAAGTTATTGCATGTAGGTTATTACACGTTGCGAGTTAGGAGTCATTTGGTTAACAGAAATTCAGCGGTGCCGTACCATTTGTTAGAAGGTGACCGTTGAGTACGTAATGTTAAGGGTTTTTCCAAAATCAGCAAACCAACCGAACGAGATGAAATTTGCCATTCACAATTCGGTTAAGTTCGCCGATATCAAATTCCGTTGATTATGGATTAATTGAGCAATGGGTAAGCTCAAGGAATAGGCTCTTTACACGATCCGGTCACATGGTACGGAATTAATTACGCTGGGACGTAAATTACACAGTGGGACTTCCAAAACAAAGGAACTCTCCTTTGTTTTGGAAGTCCCACTGTGTAACTTGCGTCCCAGAGTAATTAATTCCGTACCAGGTGACCGGATCGTGCAAAGGGCCTATTTCCGCCCTTCCGTTCCGAAAGGAAAAAGAAGTACAAGCAAAAACAAACTAAGAGAAAAACAGAAAAACAAGCGCACGAGAAAAAGAAAAACCATCTCTGTGTGGCTTTCGTATGCCTCGTTTGATCTTATCCAGCCGCTGGTAGTATAAACTGCGCACGCGTTGATAGGGTAATTTCTGATAGATATCGCGGGAACTTCCGGTTTCTTTAAATGTTATAGGAAATGTGGTTTTTGATCAAATCCAGCTTTTTTCGACAAGTTACGATGAAAGCCAACATTGGAAACATCTATGCATTTCTTTTGTAAAATCATCCTTTTTCAGAAAATTACGAATTTTTCAATACTTCGAAACTCTCTCAAAATCTGATCTTTTATAAATGAAACAAAATCTATGCATAGCATAATAAAGATTAAAGTTAAAAAATTAAATCAAGGGAAAAATATCGATAAAGTAATATGCTTAGGAGCCTTTACATTTTTTCAGAATGAGTCACATGACCATGGGACTGGCCTGATGACGTCATCACTGATGTTACTGATCATAAAAAAGTTAAAAGACATGAAATAACTCTGAAATAGCCAAAAATGACAAGGTTATATGAGAATAAATTTTCCCTTGCAAAGGCTTAAAAAGATCAGTTAATGGGCCCTCAAAATTAAATAAAAATCATTTACGAGAACTTGCCTTTGATAATCTTTCCACAGTTCCCACGACAGGGCGTGATAGAATGCCACAGGAATGCCAAACCTGGGTTAAAGATGGTGACTGCTTCCTTCACCAAGAATTTATGTTACAGAATTGTAGAGAGTCTTGTTTGGCCGGTGGATATGTGAAAGGTAAGTGCACACTCAAACAAAATATATGAAAGGGTCAATATTATCCGCTTTAACGGACAAACTGAGACATGATCAGTTTTCCACAATACGGCCCCTCACCCTCCTCTCTTGCAATTTGTTTTGGAGAAAAAAAATTGGATTCGTTGGTTTTCGGACAAGACAACATTAAAAATGGACTGGGGAGGGGCTTTCTTTGATTTGGTTTGACTGACATCGTTGTATTTCGCACATTTAATGAAACTGTCTCAACAGTTTCGTCCAGAGTTGTATACGTCAAATTATATGGCTAGCTAGGGAGGAATAAACCTAATCCTGCGCTGTAATTGATTACCCGAGCGGGCAAGATGGCGTTATCTTACCCGCTCGGGACAACCTGCTGTGTCCCACAAGAATACTTTTCCCGAAAGCCATATAATAAATCCTTTATTGACCAAGCTTGTTCGGTCAAGATGGCTGGATATTGGTCTTTTTTTTTGGCGAGTTTCAGGACCTTAAATCCGTCTTGGTCCATAAACACGTAAAACACGATTTTGGCCATTATTCAGCCATCTTGACCTCACCCTTGGTCAATAACTCATATTTATTTTAACAGGTATAGAGGAGCTTCCAGACCTGGCTGTTACTCAAGGCATAGCAACCTTGATTCATGCAATATAACTTGTATTTTTTGCAGGTAGAATGTGTTTGGACCGCGTAGCAGATTGCCATGATTTGGCCAGAGAAGGGTACTGCAGAGAACCAACAAGCCGACATATCATGAAAAAATACTGCAAATACAGCTGCAAATGGTGTAGATAAATGTTTTCCTAGATGGCTGGATACCGTTAGAACGCAGATATGAAGTGCCAAAAGGAAGTCCGGTTCATCTGTTTTCGTGATCGTCATCTTAAGAGAGGCTAATTTTGTAGAAAGTTAATTCTAGGAATACGCCAAGCCTTTAGCATCTTTTGTTGTTTTGACGCGCAAGATATTACCGAGCCAAGTCTCTATTCTCGCGATCACATGTACATATTTATAAACATCAGATTATTTAGGGAATTTAGCTTCCCTTAGCTTCCAGTGAGTACGAGAGGGTCAGACTTTGAGACTTTCAATGACGGGTGCAATTTATCGTTCCAGAAACTTATCAGTAACCCTCTTTAGAACCGGCTTTACTATCCTTTGTGGGACTGAAAGAGGACAGAAGGTTATCTTCGTCTGTACCTCCAAAGTACGTCTCATGGTTTCTTAGCTTGGTTCAAATGTTGTTGTTTACAGTGGCCAAAGCGCTTAGCTATACCTAGCTTGTTCACAGGCATGCCACTTAAACTGAAAGAAACAAATATATCAACTAAACATTGAATGGGTTTTAAAATCCCAGCTGGCGGGAGGCAGACCAGTTGTCTATTTACAAGCATGACCGAGGAGATGAACTAACGTCTACCGAGAAACAACTCCAGCTTAGTGGTTAGAACGGGACAGGAGCCCGCGAACTCCTCCAGATTTCAAGTGCGGCGCCATCGGTCACGCTGTCTCCACTACCTGATTTGGTTGACATCATATCTCTGCAAAATGAGATGGTTAGGTCGATTAAGATTCATTCTATAAAATCCAAAAATATATATGAAAATAAAATATATTTACTGCATAAAATCATATCTAAAATCATTATTAAACCAAAAGTTGAAGCAGAAAAGAAAAGCATGTCAATGTATGATTATAATTATGATTACCATGATTACCATGAAAACGGCAAGTTCAAATCAGCATAAGTTTGAAACACCAAAAAATGTTGCTATCGATATCAAGAAAGGTCACAAGCCATTTTCGTACTGGTTAAATACGGCGAATACGTTTTACGTTGTACACTATAACCCCCACCCCCTACCCCTTCTCTCCCGGGCTCCTCAACCCTATCAGTTCCAGGCAGCTAGAATACGGTTTATTAATCCTGGTACGTTGCAGGTTAATACACGCGTATAGAAATTCGACCCCAATAAAATCTTTTTGATTTGACTTTTAAAACGCCTTTTGGTGGTCGAGGCCTGATCCAGTCGTAGACCATCATATTTTCAGTCTACTTGAATTGTCTGAAATGTAAGTGTTGAAAAAGATCGTTTCAGCCAAGACACAACCTAAGTAGTTATCTAATTAAACTAAGAAAATGGAACGGTTTTCAATTGAGTGTCGAAAGTAATCAGGCAATTACTTTGGTTTTGGTTTTGGTTTTGGTTTTACTTTGGTTTGAGATTGGCAAGTAATTGGTGCTAAAAGGTAAGTATTTGGCTTGATTTGGTTTTACGACGCTCAATTGAAAACCGCTCTAAGTTTTCATTACCAGTTAGGAAGAAGGTCAAGAAGGCATCATGTAAAAATATAATAGTAACAAGATATGGTCATAAATTTCGTTTAAAAAAATGCTGCAAGTAAAATTAAGAGATAGCTTTACGATGTGAGAACGTAAGAAAATTAGCAGAGACTAATCCAGAGACTAATCATAAGCCCCATTGCGTTTAAGTGGTGCATTTGTAAGACTGTGATGAAAAATTCAACACGCGACCAGGTGACTTAGTTGGTCAAGCAGGTAATGAAATACGAGACACAGTGAAGTGAGAGGCCATTGAACTACTGTTTGTTTGCTTTTTTGTTGTTTACTTTCCACGATCATCCCGAGGTACCATAACGTCCAGTATCGTACTTTTAATTGTGAGAAACTGGCGAATTCTATGGGAAGTGTATAGATCATTGACTAAAGGTACGTATGAAAGATTACTACTACTAATTCTTTGTCAAATAGTTTTTCATGCGTGAATTTCTTTGCATACGTGTTTCGCCAGAGGCTTTAAAGTAATTTTTGTGTTTTAGATACCACTGAAATATTGGTGACAGAATCGAAACTGATACTTCTAAACATAGCAGTTTCAAAGGAGACGGAATATGCGCTTTTCACATCATCACATTTCATTTCATTTACTTCTCGAAACCAAGTGCAAGTAAAACAACAAGAAAATCAGGTCAACCGGCTTCTTGTCTCAGAAGTACTCACGTGAGACCCTTTCAGGTTCATCAATTCATTTTGTGGTTCATTTGTTAGTTCTACGATTATAAGTGAGCCTCTGTTTCATTAAGTCCATAGAATGCATAGGGTAACTTGATGCAAATGTCTGCCAAAGCCATCATTGGCCAAAGCCATCACCTTTTTCGCGCGACGTACACTGCGCCAAAAAGCTATTTCCTGCATTCTAGTCCCGAATATGAAATCTTGATACCATAGAATCCTCGAGTATTCAGGCGCACGTCACATGTGATGTACGTCTGGGGTATGTAAGAGTATTCAAGCATGGACACAGCAATTATTCAAGTCAAATGCGAACTCTAGAACCTTAGAGTATCTAGCCTAGGCGCACGCAATAGTGATGTACGACTGGCGTATTCAGGACTATTTAAGTACGTAACAGTAACGTATTCAAGTGGAATTCGGAAAAACAGGCAGGATTCTAAAAGGATGTTGCAGGTGTATTTTGAGTCCGGCGTTCTTGAATACCTCAAAAACAATTTGCTATACGCGAAGTGCGCCGATCGAATTCGACCGAATATTCAGCTTTTTACGCAGTGATCAAGGCAGCCATGTTGGTGTTCCCAAACAAAGAAAATTCCCTCCACTGGAAAATGAGTTCGTTTCTCTTAACGAAACGATTAGTTATCGTATGGGAACTCCAGTATGGCCGCAAATCGAAAGAAAACGCTTAAAAGATGGAATTCATCTAGTGATGAAATTATACAGCTTGACTGGAAAGAATGGATAGATTTTTTTTCTTTTTTAAATCAACTTATAACCAAATTGTTAGCCAAAATTGACCAACCAGAAGTGAAAGTGGTACCGAAAAGAATAGCGCATATTCCGCCAATGTTTTTGACCATGAAGGACTATATAGCTGGTTTCTTCACATGTTCCTCAGAGTTCTCTTCGGAAACTACACCTGGTGGCACAATCTGAGACCATTTAACTGAACTTAGAGCATTCCAAAGCTAGTCGTGTACGGAAACTAACAACTGCAAGGCTTTTGTTAGTAACTCATGGAAGCGCTCAAAGTCATCTGCTTCTGGCTAGACGCTCTTCTTGTCCTGTTGTGTGGCTGTTGGTCCATTGAAACGAAGACTGTAGGTAAGGTCATTTTTCACAGGTGTAATTTTCAAATGGTCTCCCTAGCCTCTTGGATTTTACACTGGTGTACAGTTCGAGAAACTATGAGCTGATGGACCCTCTAGTCGGTCCTTTACAGCCCAGGAACTAAATACTTTTCGTTTACATTCCAGCTAGAGCGAGGGTGAGGAGGTAGAAAGGAATAGTAATCATAAGTCTTGTGTTTTAGCTCATATGTAACAAACATGAACGACGATATAACTTACTTGTATAACACACAGGACACAGAAGAAGCAATCATACCAGCAACAGCGACACGGAGGAGTTTCATCATGACATACAATATCGAGAGGCTCCATCGGGTGTTGGTGAGTATGTAAGTTCAGGAGTCCGTCGATGCCAAGAAATTAACCCTCCGTTTTATGCAACGGTCCTAATCTCCTCCTTTGCAACTGCAAGTTTTCGAACTGGTCACGTCACGTAATATATTAATAAAAAAACACTCTCTGTTTGTAAGTGTGTCAGTATAAGCGTTGGTTAGAAAAAAAGAAATCAACGCCACCTCATTGGCAAAGTAGAGGTTGGGGTTAAAGAATCGAGCCTCTTTGTTTGGGTTATTTGGCAAAACCAAGCATTTAGGTGATGATGAGTTGTGTCTTTGCAAGATGAGCCTGGGATCGGTATTAATGGAATTTGTTTTTCTTGACTGCCTGCGTTTGAACTCTGATCCAGAAGCGCAGACCCTTTCGTCCTTGCACATCAGCAAATAGAATTAATTGAATTTTCTCTCCTTTTCTTAGTGTATACACTATCAGGGAACGACAATCATGCTCCTTGCGTCTTCCCGTTCATTTACAATGGCATGGAATTCACGGAATGCACATGCATTGACTGTAAACACGGTAAAGTATGGTGTGCGACGACCAGTAATTATGACAGAGACAGGAAATGGGGACACTGCCAGACAGACGACGATGTCACAGACTGCAGGGATCTTCACAGCCGCTGCGGAGAATGGGCAAGAGACGGAGAATGTGTGGTAACTGCTCCTTACATGCGACGCAGGTGCCCGCGATCTTGTGGTCTGTGTACCCATGGGGGAAATGGGCGAGGAGCTGCATGCATGTTTCCATTTTTCTACAAAAACAGATTTGTGTATGACTGTCTGTATTTTAATAAGAAGACCTGGTGTGCGACGACAACCAACTATAATAAGGACAAGAGATGGGGCTACTGTTTTCCTAAATGTAAGTTTAATTAGTTACTGTGGCAAGTTTAACCTTGGGGCGGGCCTCTCATTTAAAAGGAGACCAACCTGAGCATGAGCTTGAGACATATTCCACTCCAAAAAGATGATATTCCAAATTAGTATCATCCAACTAGTGGACTAATGCAAATCCTGCATTTTAATTGGCTACGCTACTAGAGGACTATTAGTAATAGTCCTCGAGTAGCGAAATACGCGCAATCGAGCGTGACGCTTTCTTTCGTTTTATTCCCAAATAAATGTTTCTTCACCTTGCATTTGCTAACTTTATTATTGCCTTTTCTGTCCGATTAGTTGGGTGATACTAAAACAATTAGACCCTTCGCCCTCAAGGGCCACGGGTCTAATTGTTAAAAAGACTGCAAAATAAGAGTTAGAGTTACTTTACCGACGATGAAGACGTTGCCACCGAATGCTTTCAACTGGGTGTTAAATTTCCAGATTTTGATCCCTGAACGATTTAAGCCACCAACCCAGTATGACAGCGATTATTCTTTCTGTGCAATCCTTAAAGATTCTCGCATGGGTAAAAACTTGGCGTTGCGTCCTGAAACCCCTTTGTGATACCAAAAATACACAATTCACACTCTGTAAGAGACGAAGAGCGTCCTCGTCTCATTGAAATAACGGGATTGCCTCTGCCAACTAATGTTTTCAAAATGAACTTACGAAAGATGAAACCCTAATGGATGAGGGATGCCGAAGCCGCAATCTATGCAGTAATTAATCAGTTAGGTTTTGTAACTTGTAAATAGACTAAATTTTTAAATTATTCTTAGGTTTTGTAACTTGTAAATAGACTAATTTTTAAATAATTCCTAGGATTTGTGATTTCTTTTTTAGATAGGTGACCTCTATTAGTACAGGGTTATCCCCTCGGGTAAAACAATTTGACACAGTACATTATAATTTACTGATAGTTTAATAATTTATATTTATTATTACTATTATTATTATTATTATTATTATTGTTATTATTATCATCATTATTCAAGAAAGCACTGAAATGAACTGATGATCTCAGGGAAAAAAACACCTTGAAAAAAAAACTATACTCTCCAGGAACAAGTTAAAGAAATGTCTCAGGAGCATTAAACAATCATATGTTGCAGCATGAACTAGGACATTTGTAAACCAGAAAAGAGCTAAAGCATAACAATAAGGGAAGGCCATGTAACACTTGTACGAGTAGTTAGACACGTTGAACAGCCAAGCTGCCTAACACTTAAAAAACCACGGCAGCAATCGGTGACAGAGCCCCAATTTTAGGTCGTTTTAAGACAGGAATCAGGATCTACTTTAATAATACTAATAATGATTATAGCGGAGCTCCTCGCGCGTTGAAAGCGCGCGAGCGGAGCCCCATACCTTAGAAAATTTGGTAACCCATCGATCTGAAAATTTTTGGTTGTCACGTGACTGTCCGTACGTACGTCCGCCCGTACGCCAATAACTTGAAAACTAAGAGAGTAGCACCATTACCATAGCTACATCTTTGATTTTGGGCGTCCACCCTATTGTTAATTGACAGCTGTCACAACAAGCTATCCGCTGACCAGTATCACGTGACTATATCGCGGGCTCAGATTTAGAGCCTATCGAGGTTGCGTGGTTTTTTTTTAAATGACCGCTGACTAGTTAGCGTGTGAAGGTGCTAGGCGTGAAGGTGTGGTCATGGAAAGACGCGTCTTCCTAGTCTCCGAAGTTAATTTCGTTTTACTGCTTCTTTTGGCTCTGAATATTGAAATTTCTACCTACAAGTTGGACCTAAAGGTGAATTCAATCGAAAGTAATCGGTGTTTCATCGAAACTCCTATCAAATGGAGTCGAAATTCGCCAACATCAACCACGAAGAAATGCAAATGGCTTAAGAGTCGCCCACTCCACTATCACAACTCTACCGCATCATTCAATGTTACTGCCTCAGCGATACTAATTTGTGGGAACGTTCATCCGCATCCTGGACCTGCGTTGGATACGTCTTCGAGCAACCTAAAACCAAACAGCGGATTTACTGCCAAATGCCCAAAGTGTTCAAAGTCAGTTCAGCGAAACCATAAACATCTTCAGTGCGATAAGTGTTATGATTTAATTCATGTTCGCTGTGTAAACAGTAACGCCAGTTTCAATAAAACCATCAAAGTTAACCAGCCTGGCATTTGCTGCGAGTGATTTGCATTGGAATTCCGACCGCCACTTCGATGCCCTCATTGCGAGACAAAAACAACTTTCTTTTATGCACATCAACACGCAGTGTATGACATCAACATTCGACGAGCTACTCCTCGTCATTCAAAGATATGGTTTTGACGTGGTCATGCTTAGCGAAACATGGCTCAAAGACAACCCACAACTACTTAGCCATGTAACTATTCCTGGCTATGCTAATGAGTTTAGGAACAGAGATAAAATCAAAGGTGGAGGCGTTGGTGCATACATTAAAGAAAGTGTGAAGTACAAAAGGCGTAAGGATATTGAATCAAGATTCCCTGAATTAGAACACTTGTGGCTTGAAATTCAAGGACGCAATAAACATAGTCACTTATTAATGGGAACCATATACAGATCCACAAGAATACTAGATACCCAACAGTGGATGTCCCAAATGGAGAGCATGTTTGCGGATCTGTCAACTTCGTGGGACGGATTATTGCTTGTTACTGGGGATTTAAATATTGACGTGCTGAAGCCAAATGCGCCGTTGACAAAACAGTATACAGATTTATTGAACACGTTTAACCTAACACAGCACGTGCAAAAGCCAACAAGAGTTACACCTCACAGTGAGACCTTGATTGATTACATAATCTCAAATGATCCTAAGCGTGTTACACATGTTGATGTTCTTCCATGCTCAAATGTGAGCGACCATGATGCACCTTACGCGTGCCTCAGCATTCGTGCTGAGCGCTTTGTTCCAAGGTTTAAAATGATTCGAAAAGAGCGTGGGTTCAAGGAAGAAGAGTTCGTTCGCGACTTTACATCCCTTCCATTTAGTGTCATTCAGGCAACAGATGATCCTGAAGAAAAGCTAGAGATGTTTACTACACTCATCTCTGACTGTATTGAGCGACACGCTCCAATGACACGCACAAAGGTCACACGGCCACCAGTTACCTGGTTACATGATGAGGAAATTGTAGGTCTTCAAAATCAGAGAAATGTACTAAGACACAAGGCACACTCGTTAAAAACACCCGATGCCTGGCAAGCTTTTCGCGACGTCCGTAATCGTCTGAAAACAACGATCAAAGAGGCGAAGCGATCGTTCATCAATACGGCATTATCATCAACAAAACCGAAAGAGGTCTGGCGTATTATACACCGTATTTTGAACCCATGTCCACAGCCTTTACGTCTGGATGTCAATGAGCTTAACAAGCATTTTGCAGAAGTTGCCCAACGCGCCACCGGAAATGCAGACGTTGACGCAAAAGAAGACCTACTGAACTTTGTTGATAGCTTGCAGCCATGCCTGATGGGGGAAAGATCATTCACTTTGCGCCACGTTACATATGAAGAGGTCCTCAAGGAAATCAAATCAATTCGTTCCGATACATCGACAGGACCTGACCAAATACCAGCTAAGCTCCTAAAGCCTGTAACCGACCTGATTGCAGGACCTTTGACAGACGTGATAAATTCCTGTATTGTCACATCAACATTTCCCGACGTTTGGAAAGTTGCGAGGATAACCCCAATCCCTAAGACCAGTGGCCCTACCTTTAGTGTATCAGACATGAGACCGATATCAATACTTCCGGTCCTTTCAAAAGTTTTTGAAAGACTCGTTCACCACCAAGTCATCGATTACATTGATTCTCACTTCCTGTTAAAATAGAATATCTCAGGCTTCAGGAAAGGACACTCAACGACTACTGTTCTATTAGGGATCAGAGATGACATTATTCGCGCCATGAAGCGAGGAGAAGTTACCGTCATGGTACTAGCCGATTTCTCTAAGGCGTTTGATACCATCAAGTACAAGACTGTTCTTGAAAAGCTTAGCCTGTTGGGCTTTTCCAAGGAATATCTTAAATGGACCATCCAATATCTTACAGGAAGGAAACACTTTGTGCAAGTCGACGACAAAACGTCAGAGCTTTGTATGGTGAGTTTCGGTGTACCTCAAGGTTCTATCATGGGGCCACTCTTTTTCAATCTCTACGTGGCTGACCTTCAGTCATATGTACGCGGAGTTAAATGTCATCAATATGCTGATGATACCACATTGTACACACACTGCAAACCAGCAGATCTTCAATCAACTCTAACTGAACTTTCTGCAAGTATAGGCAAATTGGAAGCGTGGTCACGTGAAGCAAACTTAGTCATTAATCCCTCCAAGACTAAGCTGATGTTATTATCTACTCCGCAGTTATCAAAGGTCCATCATTTAAACACTGAAAAGTTCGGCATCACAATCAACAGCATCCCCTTGGAACGAGTGACCACCACTAAATTATTGGGGTCTCACATCCATGAGCATCTGAACTGGGAAGGAAATGTCAGACAAGTAGCAGCGTCCTGCTATGCTACTCTAACAACCCTAAGGAAGTTAAAGAACATCCTGCCTTTCCATATCAAAAAGAATTTGGCACAGGCACTGGTTCTAAGCAAGCTATATTATAATGACATAGTATACCACTCACTCCCGGATTATTTAATGAAACGTCTCCAGAGAGTACAAAAGGCTACAGCTAGTTTTGTGCTTGGTAGATTTGTGTTATCCGAAGACATCCTTACGAAACTCAAATGGCTTCCCGTAAAGGAACAACGCGAATGGAACCTACTTAAGGCAACTCACAAAGCCCTTCACAACCCATATTGGCCAAGTTATCTGAAACTTAATGTATTTCAACACGAAAGATGCTTAAGATCTAGTAACAGCATTCAGTTAGAGAGATCTTTAATTAATAATACTCCACAGGACCAGACTGTAAGTTTATTTAACAGGTTGCCCAGCAACGTGAGGTGCTGCCAAGACTATATTAAATTTTGTAAAGACACCAAAAACATTATTTTTAAGAGAGCTTTAGAACACCTGGCATAATTTTAATTATTTATTTATTCATTTATTTATTTTAGCATATCTTAAAACACAACTTTATCTCGTTTACATATGGATATAAATTTTTAGATATCTTTTAACCTTTTTACAATTGTAAATTTAGTTAGCATCGGGCAGGCGAAGAGCCACCCTGTGGATATACTGCCCGAAATGCCATTATTATTATTATTATTATTATTATTATTATTATTATTATTATTATTATAGTTACTGGTTTACCGATTGGATCGCGGACTCAAGTCACGTTATTTCTCTGGGGAAGAAGGAAGGAGTACTCGCACAGGCAAAATTTCGGCGCAAATTAACCCCTGGCGCGTTGTTGACTTTTCTTCTGACATATTCCTTGTACAATCGTCTCTTGGAAAGTCCCGGCCCTGATATATTGCGAACGTAATTTCTACAATCTTGGTTAGGCTTGTTGGGTATAGTTTGTTAAAATTAAATGGAAAAATAGCCCTTACTTTGGTTTGGCTTGGTAAATGGTACCCAAGTTGACTTGATGTTCTATTTGTCTGCAGTGTATGATAATATAACGGAGGTTAACAGGAAATATTTCCACTGGGGAGAATGTGACAATACACGTCGTGAATGTAGAGCGTGGGCAAAGCAAGGCATGTGTCAATACAAACCAGACAAGATGAATTCATGGTGTCCTTGGAGTTGTCATATGTGTGCACCGGAGCAAATGGGTAAATAGCGTTCGTATTTTTCGTCTGTGACGTCATTTTATCATACACGGTTAAGCGAGTACGTATCATCGGTTTGACCGGTTAAGAACGGAGCGACTAAAGGTGAATAAAATAATATGATAGACGTTACCATACACTCGTGCATCTGCGAGAAAAATCTTTAAAAATGAAGAAAACAAAGCAGAATACACGGAGTTGAGCAAGTAAAAATTATATTAACTAATCCTCAAGTGTTACTAGATGATGTTACTCTTTCTCGGGGTCAAGAATTATAACTCAGTTGTTAGTTTTCTGTTATGGTGGCAGTCAACAAGGATTGAGAGCCACCTTATACTTTCAGAAATTTACGGTGGGTCTGAACCCTAAATAAAATTTTTGTTAAACTTTTCAAAAAGTTGTATTTTATCAAGCTCAATACAATTTCGCCATAAAATGTATGGGTCACAGAACCATCTTGGGTTCTAAACACTTAAAAGATAAAATTAAGGGTGTTTTGAACATGTTATACTGTTGGTGGGGTAGCCTTTGATGCCATGAAGATAATCACAACTTGCAATTGTTCACCAATGAATGGGCATTTGTATGGCGCCCAATATTGTATCATCACTTGATATAAAGAGAATTAGTATTGGTCCATCAAGCTAAGTATAACTTCTAAAAGTGCTGGAAACTGTTGCCAGCCACCTTAACTCGTCTAAACTTTCAAGATTGGTTTTCGCCACTGATTACATAGCCATAAGCAACATCGCAATGATTTCTTTGTCTCTAGTGATACACAAGGGGTGTGAAGATCATAGTTCGTCCTGCAAAAACTGGGCCAAGAGAGGCCACTGCAAAGAAAAGCCAATTTTCATGTTTGCTTTCTGTCGCTGGACTTGCAAACAGTGTGCTAAGGAATCAGGTAAACGACTCAACGCGTAAGTACCTTTCCAACGGATTCATTCGATTCCTTGAGCTCCACATAAGGGTGGTCAAAAATCATGAAAACACGTACAGGTCACAAGAATCTAGAACTAATCATTAAGGCAAATTAGAATTGTTGGCGTTTGAACCACAATTTCTCCCAACTATACTCTTCAAAGAAATAAATGTACATCAACAGGTCAACAAGAAGAATTCCTATTTTGATATCATCGGTTGCTGAATAAAGCCTCTTTGGAGGCGCAGGTTGTTTATTATGAGAAAATACTCGAGGCCTAATGGTGTCAAATCTCAACAGCTGGACAAGAAAGTACGACTAGAGTTTACCTTACCCAAATCCTTCCATATATGTAAATCAGCCAGGCTGCATTTATCACGTCAATGGCCTAATATCGCAAGATATCAGACGGTAGAAATGGCTTTTGATTGGCTAATTGCGATTTTGGATACGACTGAGGAATACAAATAACCTTTATTTAATTTTTATTAGTAGTGCATATTGTTCGATACTCATGGTCAAATTTTGTACCACTTATAGTGCTTTGTCCAGTGATTGGTTGTGATTAATAAAACCCTCTCTGCAGTTACCACAACAGTTCGTGATAGAATGCCGCAACAGTGTCGAAAATGGGTACGAAATGGCGACTGTTACCTTCACCAAGCGTTCATGTTGCAGAACTGTAGAAAGTCTTGTATGGCCGGTGGATATGTAGACGGTGGGTACAACTGCACATTAAAATGTTCTTTAATAGCCGAAGGAGCGCAAGCACACGCATGTTCACGATTTATATTGAACCAGACGCAGGTTATTATTCCAAAACTTGCTTTTCCTTTCGATTCTCTGGGTTCAAGGGAGACAGACACCTCCTGCATAACTGGACACCTCAAAAGTTGTCCGTTACGCAATCCCCTTAAGCGTACATTTCCTTTAACTGGGCACCTCAGTCAACCGGCTACTTCTATGATAGTAATCAAACCTCGTACATTGTAGGACAGTTCCTTAATTAAACGGGTACCTCTCCAACAGTGAAGTAGCTGTACACAACTTGGGATAGTTGCCTACTGAAGCACAATTGGCGACCTTTTAAATTCGCTGCGTCGGACCTTACTTTTATCCTGCGGTCATGGCCCTTTTGTTATATAATTAAGGCCACTTCTATTTCCTTGCAGGTAAAAGGTGTCTGGACAGCTCGGTGCATTGTCATAGATTGGCTAGGCTAGGATACTGCAGAGAATCAACAAGTAAATCTGTCATGAGAAAATACTGCCGCTACAGCTGCAGATGGTGTTGATTGGCTCCTTCATTATAGACTGGTCATGGTCTCTAACTTAGCAATTAAATTACGAGCTTGAATTTTCTATCGGGTAACAATTGACGGGGACGCAGCCCTTAGTCAACTCATACGTATATAAATCGAGAGCGAGTAATCTAATTGTTTCAGCATAAATCTACTAGTTGTTCAACTGATATTTATCTAAATCAGCTCTCCACAGACACTTCAAGAAAGGAGAGAAGCGGCCGCCATTTTGTTAACAACCACACACCATCACACTGCTAAGCTACTCACTATCTACTAAACAATTAAATTATTCGCTCTCGATTTCTATCACGCATAGAAATTGAGAGCGAATAATCTAATTGTTTTAGTATAAATCTACTAGTCGTTCAAAAAGTTAATCTAAATCCTCTTCAAAGACACTTCGAAAACACAAAGAGAGGCACAGAGAGGCCCCTTGCGCACGGTGCTACGCTACTCATTATCTACAACAGAATAGATAGTGAGTAGCGTGGCCAATCAAAGAACGGCATTCGTGATAGAACGCTTGTAGATTTGTACTAATTAAGAATTAGATTATGAGCTCGAGATTTCTATGAGGTGATAGTTGATGAGGCCGAAGGCTGAATGAACTATCACCTCATAGAAATCGAGAGCGAATAATCTAATCGTTTTAGTAGAATTCTTACTGAAATAAACGCAAATAACGGTTTCTAATTATCTTTCTACGCATTATTGAACTTTACGCATTAAGGTGGCTCCATAGGGTAATCATTTATGGCGTTGCGCGCTCAAGTGCTATGTTTTGAATGCTGTTTTTGCATTCGCTTTCACACCTAGTTCTCTCAAACTTATTACATGTAATAAGCAATGATTAAATAGTGTTTTGTTATCATCTCTGTTAAAATTTCGGTATTTAGTCTTAAATAATAAATGCCCAAACAAAAGTGTTTTTTACTGTTTTTATGGCTTTATTTGTGATTTTCATGAATTTCCCTCGGTGAAATCTTCCAAAATTTTTACATCACATCGCTTCCAGCGGGATACGAATTTTAAACACGAAAAAAAGTAGGGTTTGTAAAGGCAGTTTTTTCGATATTTTCAAATTTATGTCTTTTACCGCTGCAAAAGATCTGGTCTTATAGATTTCCCTGAGAAACGAGCTCCGACTAAAGTAAAATATTTTCTACCAATCTGCCAAATTTTACGGAATTTCACTGAAGGAAACGCGAGAAAATTCACTGTCAGTCTTGCTTTTTGTGCTCATGTTGACGTAATAAAACATCGAAAAACACTGACGTTTTCCTTTGAGCGCGGGTAGATTACTTCCTCAGCGCTCGCGCGATCGTAAAACTATAGAGAGCCTCCTTAACAAACGGAAATCGCACGCATTAAATTGAATGTCCTTGATACATTTGTTGTTGTTTACGCGCGCGCACCCGTTTTTTTCAATAATTTCAAGTTTTTAAAGTCAAGAAACCATTAATGTCATTCTTTTAGTCTTCCCAGGAATTTAATTATCCGTTTACATCTAACCTTTCTTCCAAAACTTCGGAAAAACGATAAAGACTTCGCATTTTGTGGACAGTCGACAGCCACTGCACTCTAATGGCTGATAGTATACGAGTAGCTCAGCCAATCAGATTGCAGCATTTGCATTAGTATACTAGTAGAATGCTACTAAAACAGAATAGATGGTAAGTAGCGTAGCCAGTAATAGAAGGGCATTCGGGATAGAACGCTAGCTAGTAGCCTAGCTAGTAGAGTTATTCTAATCTCGTTTAACGCGCAAAAATAGACTGAATAGTTTCAATATAGGTAGACCTGAGTTTGGCCGTGGGACGCAGACAGACAGGTTCTACGATAGGGAAGATTTTCACTGGAAGAAAGTATATCTGGTAAGTCCATAGCCCTATATTCTGAAGGGCATATCAGAAGGACACAAGATTTTGGGACCATTTTGTCAATGGGGATTATTGTTCGTTGGTCATTTCTGTCTTTGAAATTTGTGGGTTTTTAAGCGGTGAAAGGGGCTTCTTATCGGCATTTTACCTATATTTTGTAGTAAAGATTCTATATTTCCATACGGAAAAAAATCATAGACATAACAATTTACGACATAAATGGCATAAAGGACTTGTAGTGTCCATTTATACAAGAAGCAGTGCCCATTGTCTCTGGAATATAGTGAGAAAGATTGTTGATCGCTTGATTGAGAACTTTACTCGAGCGAATTCACAGTTCAGATAAGTTCGTCTGTTTTTGTCTTGTATCACAGACCTCGCTCCCAGGGGTTCTTCCTTAGAGATCTCTGAGGGAAAGCTCTGGGAACGAGCTCAGTGTCGAATCACTAATCAGCGTCACAGACATAATACGTCTTTGGACGCATAGGATTGTCACATGGTTAAGTTCATCTAACACTTGATCGCGCCTACTAAACTGACAAATTTTTTGTTATTCATTAAAATTGTAACAGTTTACACAATATTTGTTTTATCTTATTGTTATAGTTTATTGATGATGAAATAGTTTTCTTCATAACCACAGCCTTTTTAAATTAATTTAATAAATAATTATTAGCTGTAATATTGTAATCCTGTCGAATTTACCATGCCTAAATAAATTTAAGAGTCTTCTTCCTTTGGGACACATAAACTCCTTAAGGTCCATTTGCACAAGCAAATTTTAATGCAATTTTGGTCGCAATTTCCACTTCAATTTTTTTGTCGCGCTAGGTCCAAGGTGTCCCCCATCACTCCTCCCAGTTGGTGTAAAATTATCCCCCCCCCCCCAACTCTGATGTCAGATTTCTTCCTCCTGGACACATCAACGAGTCAAATGGCTGGGGTTATGTTTATCTATGCATTATCGTTTAAACTCACCGCTATACCATCGCGGAAATGCTCGGACTTTGCACTAATTATAAGGTAATGGATTTATTTCCTTGCATGCAATTGAGTAGAAAATGCGGTCATCTGAAATTAACGTACTCACAAAATTTAGGCCTAGTTCACCCAAGCGACATTGCTACACAACGACGTAAACATAACGACATAAGAGGGACGTAATGTCGTTGTCTTGGCAGTGTGAACGTCCTGACATAATGACACAATAGCAACATAACAGCATGAACGCAAAAACATAAGGAATACCCCCCCCCCCTGATAGTTTGGTATGTCTTTGTATCGATGTTCACATAACCGACATTGGTGATTTATGTCGTTATCAGTCAGTTTCGTTTTGTCGCAAGAGTCTGGAACCTTGCAAAGAATCTAAATGTCGGAGCAAAAATAAATTGCGATTAACCGCAGGCGGATTTCAATGGTCGTAACAGGGTGACTTGACAAGCAAAAAACGTTTCGGGAGTTGTATTCGCAAACTGGCTCTACACTTGTCCAAAATATAAACAAGTTCAACAGGGACTGAAGGATTATTTCTCTACTAAGTCACTCACAGCTACTATTATAAAATGGAACTGACATTGCCATTTTCGCTACGACTTAACTTACACCATGACGGCATTTATTACTTGTATATTTACAAATTTATGCTTGCATGAAAGCGACACTGATCTGATGAATCGAAAGTGCCACCATGAGCTGCACACCCATTTCCTTGGAGTTATGTTACAAAAAAACCCGGGATTATATTTCTTTTTAAGTAACTTATACACGACGACGATCGACGTTGGTCGTTAGGGTCAAGTATTTTATCCTCAGCCAGGACACCGCGTCACGTAGATACTTGTCTTCTTATCATCAAGCCACTCCCCGATAAGAGTTTTCCCACGAGGTTTTGCCCCTCTTAGAGTTATGTCTCGTAACATTATTAACAATCGAGAAGAACACGAGCTCGTCGAGGAAAAACAATTGTAAATGCAGAGCAAGAGGGTTTCATTTGCAATTATATATAGCGCCAGTTTTCGACATAAAATCAACACTTGTAGGAAAGTGAGTGATGAGTACGACACCCTTGACTGGTGACGTCACAGTCCCCCCAGTATTCAATCTTATCCTCTTACGACAAAGTTTAAAGCATTGAAACGAAACATGTACCTATTACAGAATTTTATCTAATTTTCAATTTTGTGTCTTTGGACGTCTCTTCCCCTCCCAAAGCGGGAGCAAATTCTTAGAGGATTAGACTGGATATATGAATCTAGTAAAGATAAGTTAAAAAAAAGGAAAATTAGAAACATTTCTCGATCCGTTTCCTTGGTTTTCCGTAAGGTCGGCACACGAGAGGGGAAAAGTCCCTGCCAGGGGCATTTTTCTTAGAGGGGGTGCCCCACTAAGGAATGGCGTAACTGACTTGTGAGGTAAACAAATTTTAAAGGCGAAAACGAAGAAGAAGGTGGTCTGAATTTCAGCCGTCTCTTCCCTTTACCCCGAGGGAAAAGGGAAGAGACGGCTGAAATTCAGACTAAGAAGAAGGCTTCATCTCAGGGGAGGGGGAAGGGTGCGCATCCCCTGCACCCTCCCACTAAACCCACCCCTGCCTGCAACAAAATCGCGCCAATGAATCCCTTCGCGTGAGCTAGTCATTTTTTTTCAAAAAAATCTACCCGCAGGGACCAAAATTTGGTGAGTTTGATATCGATTTAATGACAGTGGTTAATTATTTCTGATTTCTTGACTTCGAGCATCGGTTGTTTTCGTTCCCCTTGCGTCCTTTTCTCCTGGTATTTGTAACCCACCGATCCCACCCGAAACGTGTCTCATTCATTGCGTGCAGGAATAGTGTAAATAATTTGGTCCCTGCGATTCGTTCCACGAATTCAAACTGGGATAAGCTCCCGCGACTTGTTACTCAAAACCCTTCATATGAACTGTTCTTACGACAAGTCCCTAAAACCAGTCCCTTCTTGTAAACTTTTCCTGGAACTTACAAAGGACCCATCCCCTCATTTTCTCCTGGTCTCTACCAAGTCACTCACAGCTACCGTTATAAAATGGAATTGGCATTGCCAATTTACCTCCGACTTCACTTACACACGGTATTTATTACTGGTATGTATGTTTTTATACGTGCATGAAAGCGACGCTGATGCTTTGATGTTAAAATTAGTACAACATTAAATATCACCCGGAGCTACAGACAAAAATTCTCGGAGTTATTTTTCTGGGATTATTTTCCATTTAACGTAGACACAAGGTCTTTGGTCCTTAAGGTCAAGCATTTTCTCCTCACACAGCCACTCCCTTCAGAATCTTCTTATGGGGTTTCGCCCCTCTTAAGAGTGATGTCTCGCAAAAGACGACCAGCTTGACGAGGAAAACATTATCGATTGAAATCAAGAGGGTTTCCTTTTTTAACATATCTAGCTGATCTAGTGTCAGTTTTCGATGTAAAACAAGATGAGATTAAGGTATTCTCGTGATGAAAAATCAACACTTGAGGAATAGAATAACATCACAGCCCTCCCAATATTTATTCTTATCCTACGGAAAAAATGTAAGGCCGATTAAAAAGAAAAACATGTATCTATTACAGTATTTTTTACAAATGATTTTAATTCTTTTTTCTTTGGGTGTTTCCGGCCCAGATCAGTCTGAATATATAAATCTTGTAAAGAGAAATAGAAAAAGAAAAAAAAAAATAGAAGCATTTCTCTATTTCTTAGGTTTTCCGTTGAAGTCAGCACACGCGACTAGTCCCTGCAACAAGTCGATCGCGGGGACAAGTCCCTTGCTAGCCATTTTTTTAATGTAGTCGAAGTCGACCAAAATTTGGTTCTTAAGACCGTCCCACGCATTTAAACTGGTTTGAACTTTGAAGGGACAAGTCCCTGCGACTTGTTACTCAAAATCCGTGGTGTAAAATATCCGTGGGGCAAGTCGGCTAAGACCAGTTCCTTCATATCTGAACCCTTCAAGGGACTTGTGCTGGACTCGTCCCCTTGTATATCCCCCGTATATCGCAGCAGCCAGCCAAATTACTACAGCCCAAAGAAAATAGATAAGGCAATAAGCACAACATAAAGACAAGAAGTCAGTAATTTTTATTATGTAATCGTTCTTCTCTCTGTCAACTCAAGAAAATGTTTATTCCCCCATACCTGAGTTCTGAGTACGTAACACTCACATGGTAACCTTGGGTGTCCTGTGTCAGGGCCTGCTGTAAATTAATTTATTCTGAGATTATTCCCTTACCCTCACTTATTCATTTATGTGCCTTCACTTAGACTACGTCCAAATCATGCCTCAAGGTTTACTGTTTCATCCTAAAGCTTTTAAACAGCCGTAACCCGTGGATGAATTCACTTTCCGGTCACGCGTGGGAATCGAAGCGTAAATCGAACTAAACTATGACGTCATACTTACAAAAGGTGAAAACCCTTGCACGTTCACGTGGGGTCGATCAATCTCTGCCGAGCTAAGCAAATTCTTTCTGCCAACGTCAAGATGGTGGCGCGCGTTCTGGCACTCTTTTGGAGCTCTTCATTAATAACGGTGAGTCTCTTTTCCTTATTCTGAAGTTGTTGTGTTCAAATCTACTTGGTTCGTGTCATATTGACACGTCGCCACAAGAGCGGAATCGAGAAAGTCTCAGTTGTTTGGTATTTCGTCGCTTACAGTCCTTACAACTTGCAGTCGCCTCTCGAAAATGCTTCTTTATCCATGGGCGTCCGAAATTCCTGTCTCTAGATTCGAGAAAGCGGATTCAACGGGTTTTTATCAGGTAAATAATAAATTCGGAACGTAAGCTTAAATGAAAACAGCAAATGATGATGAAATTTTTCTTGCGGTTGCTATTTTCGCTCGTGACAACATCTCGGTGCTGCAGCTGAAACTCACACTGTTGTCAATATCAAAACCTAAATGGTTTTGTATTTAAATGGTTTTGTTCTCGAGAACACATTTTTTTTCGACCTTTTCTCGAGAGCACCGTTTCAACTGAGTATTTCTACACCCTTCCCGTTTGGAAATTGTTTTCGTGCGAAGTTCCAATAAGCACATGGCCTGCGCTCGATCGAAGGTATCAAATGTTTGCCATGCATAGACCACCATGGATAGTGGAAGTAGAAACCGATTACATCCTCGGCATGTCTCGATTTCGCCGTATCGGCTACCTGTGTGGAGAACGCAATATTTATGTTAAATCTCTGGATTGTTGAGTTCAATTCTTTTTGTGGCAAGTGAATGCGTTGTTTATAAAAAGTCCCCCGTGTGGGAGGGCTTGTTTTGAAATCGCGACTCGTAATGATTAACTTTCAACGCGACTCGATCGATGTACAAGTTATGGCTCGGTAGTGTTAAACCAACCTGTGTGAACAAACTTCTTTTGAGTTATTTTAGAATACGAACTACGGCTACTTGAGAAACACAACGCAAAACCCGTTACTCGAAAGCAGAAAATAAACTTCAAGCGTACGCTTCAAAACTTTGCCCTGAGGACAAATTTAACAAATCGCTTTTCATTCGCTCGTTTGCTAATAGTGGGTATTAGAGCAGATGTTGTCCAGAGTCGGAACTTTTGGCTGCGGTACAAGTTCGTAATCCTTTTGGAGTGTTTTTCTCGTTCTCCATCAAATTATACGCCTTAAGTGATCGCAAATAGTTTGCTTTTTGTCGGCGGTGTGTGTCGGCCTTTTTCTGCTCGGGCGCTCACTGAACTGACCCTCCCACTTTGCATAAGTTCAAACTTGCCTGCCAATACAATACACAATAAATGGAGGCATCAATTAGATTTCGGATTCTTTTCATTACTTCTTGCTGAGGTGCCAGTTGAGTGAAAATGGCACAAAGCGAAGCAAAACGGCGGAACGTGTTTATTTTGAACGTTCTATTTCAAAAATACTGCTCGCTGTGAGCCTCGTGGGTCGCACGGCGCCATTCGTAAGCCTAATGATGGCAAATATGTTAGAATACAAAACAATGTGTGTCCGCACACGGAATACCCAAATTATTTTGACAGTAGGCATCTCGGCGGGAGGGGGCCGCGAGATCGAAAAGGTTCAACCGTTGTTTAACACTACAAAACGACAAAAAGCATAGTTCAAATAGCGTACGTGAGGAATGATGCCCTAAAATGATTTGTTTTCGTTGCTGAAAACACCTTCGTTTGCCTTATTTACATATAAATGCCAGCGTTATATTACTCTTGGGCTGTCAGTTTTATTTGGAGAAAGACATTAATCGCTTTATTTTTACGACAAGACACGTATCTTCGTTGAATCAGATATTTCTCAAGTACTTAAACAAATTTGGCGCTGTAATTTGTCGCACCGAAGTGTCATTTTCAGGACAACATTCCAAAGGAAAACTATTTATAGGAAATTCCAATGTCAATAGTTTTATTAATTAAAATATTATTTCCGTGGATGGATTTCTTGACCCAAAGCGTAAATCAGATTCTCAGGTCTTCTACACCAAACTCGAAAACCACGATTACGAGGGGTTGACTTTTTTATTAATGTTTGGAAACCTAAAAGTTCTCGAGCAATTCGAAACAATTCTCTGCATTAAAAATGGTGCACAATATAAGCGAGACTCTTAACATTAGTGATTGCGTGTTTAACGTGTCTGGTTGCAAGACCGGAAACTGTTGATTCGTTCTTAAACACAGCTGGAATTCACTTTCCCATCGGAACGATCTTTTCATGTATTATAAATCCGACATGTTCGCACTGAGATGTGTACTGTACGGCTTTGACGATCGTTGTCAAGTTGAGTATTACCAGCTTTAATAGGAGTGGTGACGAACTATTTCCTCTGTACAAGTTCTACACTTCGCAAAAATACGGAAAATAAACAATTTGTTCCGAAGCACGCTCTGAATTAAATGAAAACAGGAAGGTGCAAAGGGGGTAACGGATGGTTAAATTTCGGAACCAAGCTGAGGGACAGAATTGAAGCAAATATGGTGTGATTTCTGCCTGACCGAAAGATGGTTAGCGCCTTCAATATCTCGCGGTTAATTTTATTAATTGTATTTTTATGTAACTAAGATTTAGCCATTGAATTGATAATAGATAATTCCTTGGCATTTTGTAGTTTTAAAGCTTGAAATCTTGTCGTAAAGACAGAAATCGTCATTGCGTGACCGACTGAGACGCGTTAAAACTTTACCTCTGTCAATCAGATTCGCGGGCGGTTCCATAGGAGTAATGGCTGCTTCACTTTTTTTTTACTCAAAGCGATAATCTGTTCAATCCGGCCATCTACTTTTGAAACTTGCCTCTGATACTTCAATTCTATCGAGAGCCTTGTTTAATATCAAGAGGTTTTCAGGCAATAAGTTAACAAAGGTTGTTTTCTGAAACAAGCTGTGCTGATGAGTTTATTTTCTGCACGGAAATTCGCTGTTAGAACTGTGGAACTATATCGTAATTGTCTTAATTGTTTAGTTTTTCGTCTCGTTAAATAAGATAACGCACTTTTGGCTCGCTCAATAATGAGTTAAGACGAGGGAAATGATATTTTAATGAGAAAGAATTTTAGAATTATAGTAAAGAACAAAAACCCGCTTTTTAGTCGAGTAGGTCGTGTCGCCCTCACGTGAGTTTCACACGTTTTAAAATCAGAAAAAAGGTTCTCACGGAAACCTTTCTCTTTTGCCTTTTTTCTACAATTTAAGGTCATAATTTGGAGAGTCAAGAAACAGTATCGTTGGCATGTGAAATAGCGCGGTTTTGTCAGCCAGCTCTTTTAACAGAACGATTCCTTCTGCTGGCAGGTGACAGCCATACGACTTTGTCGTCTCAGCTCTAATGTCTCTGACAGCCGAACGCTTCCCCAAACTTTCTTTCTGCGGCAAATTGACGCGTATCTACAACGATTTGAAAAACAAAAGTTGTGGTATCATTCCAGCCTTTTTACCTTAAAAAATCTAATATTTGGCGTGAACTATTACAAACTTTATTTACGCGCATTTCCGCAAGCCCTTTAAATGAGCTGGCTTACTGCACCTAAGAATTAACTGGCTTGTTGAAAACAAACGTCAACAATAATAATACTAAAACCGTCTTACTAAAATGTCTCAGTGGCTTTTTCAAGGAATCTGCCTAAACATGCTGAACATTAGGGAATTGTTATCGCGGAAATCTAGAATTTCCACCAGGCACCATCAGTTTGGACAATGATGATTGGCAGAGTGCCTGTGGAACTGAACAATAGCTCCATGCGCGCGGATCAATGATAACATTACGCCGAAGTGCGTTGGTCGAAAGTCGATGTGGCCAAAGAGCAAACAAAATGCGCTTTGGAAAGCTTGGACTTCTCCATGTTATTATTTTGTTATCGATCGCAACCCTATTTTCACCAACTGACGGCGTGGAAGCAAAAAATAAGGTTAGAGTCCGTTTATACAAAACGTGTACTTAGACGAAAACGTTTACTGTAAACACGGTTAAAGTTAGGTCAAAAAAATCCTAAGCGTTCAGTATCTCAACCTTTTTTCGGCGTCGCTTTCTTGGGAAAGTGTTAAAAGGTCGAGCACAATTAGTCTTCTCGGCAAAGAAAACTGATAGATCAACGAGAAACATGGCTATGTGCTCTGACGTTGTTTTAAGTCGTGTTGCGTAAGCCATACTTTTTCTACACCGGGTTTCTGACGAAAACTCAGTAGTTTTCGACTTTTGACAATATTGAATACGCTAAGCTCGAAGGGTTAAACTGAGTTAGCTAAGGTTATTTTGACGTGAATTTCACTCCGTAAAAATGTCTCTGGACAAAATGAAATATGCATTCTGTGCCAACGCGGAGACGAGAAGGAGAAAGACAATAGATCAAGTTTGATGCGTTTGTACATGCAATCAGAGGTATTGTCGTTGAAAGATTCGCGCATCGGTAAGAGAAACGATGGCGATAGCTCATCTTCATCAGCAGTTTGTGCTTGTGTTAAGGGCATAACTCTTCAGCAGGGAATTACGTTGGAAAGGTTTTGGAAAGGTTGCGTTTAATGTTGTTGTCCCGGGTTCTCCCTTTGAGGAAATTGACGTTTGGAGTGGTGATTATGTTATTGGTATTACCCTCTGTGTTGTTTTCTTTCTCATTGAGCTTTCTGGTGGTAAATTTTTTTATTACCCTGCCAATCATGACCTGAATTTTGCCGGAGATTTGCATAGAAAAGAGTTAAGATAGTTTTAATTATTCCTCACTTTGAAATGTTTTCGTGACGTGTCGTTGTTTTGCAAACTCAGCGTCTAGCCAAGCACTTGTGACGTACACGTTAGTACTTAATTTCGATGCGATTCGATTTCGATACGAAATTACAAAGGTAAATCGTTTTTGAACCAAACTCTTTTAGTTGATCAATCCGATAGTTCACTTGCTTTTACAACCTGTTTCCGTATTGCTGCGGATTTTTTTAACAGACGATAAAAATATTTCAAGTGTTGCGGAAATCACTTGAAAATCAGCGGACGCTCGCATTCTTTGTTTTGCGGTTTGTAATTATCCTCACGAGATCACGCTAACTGACTCATTTGCCTCGATCTGCAGTTCATATAAATCAAGCCATTCACTTCAAACTGATAGCTTTATCGCCCACTTTTAAGTCTGTTATTAACTAAGGTTACTCGATCGGAAACAAGGTTCTCTCTTTTTGCAAGACCGCCAAAATGATATTCCAAGCACGATATGTTTGCATAAATCCCTTTAATTGTATTCTCTCGTGACAACCAACTCGACATTACAGAATAATTGTCTGTACATACTAACATGGATTTCATTTTACATCAGCCCTATTAATAGAAAAGACAAACGTATTTTCTATTCTTTGTAAACTCTATATCTGATTACCACTAGAAAGTACTGTAACTAAGTCATCTTTACCCACCGTGTCGAATATGACATCTAAATAAAGTTTCAGTTTTTTATCTGTTTATAAAGAAAAACATCCATTCTCGTTTGCACCTTGATTTAAGACCGGGTCCAATATCTCGTAGAGCAAAAGTCAGGCGGTATCGTAATGAAAATGCGGCTATTAAAGCCTATATTGAAGTCTGAACCCTAACCTTAAACATTTTGTCTCTTAGTGAGTAGTAAGTCTGATACCAGTGTAGTACAAACAAGTTAAGACTCGAGGAGTGTCTTCTTTCCAATGTAATATCTACCCGCAGTTCAACATTCGTCGTATTTTGACTCACTTAGCGCACGTTTGTGCATGATTGTGCTAGTATTAAAGGATAATTCAGCCCATAATGTAAGCAAAAGTAGCGCGATTGACTTACAAGTGAAAATACCCTTCATTTTCTTGATATTACACTGCGTTTTAATTCTTACAAAATTCAATTCTCGTCATTGGGAAAGTAATTTATAGCTTAACTTTTGATATATATAAATTTTTTTGTTTATGATTTGTCTGTTTATTTCTCTTCACAGACAGTATATGCGTTGGGAATTAATTGTGTCCCAGGGACATTTATCACAAATACTGGATGCCAAAAATGCCCCAACGGGACATTTTCGGACAAAAACAATGCTACGAAATGTTCACCGTGCGACAGATGTATCGGTAGACACAATGAGATAGTCAAGTCTTGTACAAGCTCTTCCAACACGAAGTGTTCTTGTCAGCCCGGTTACTACTACGATACCCACCTAACGTTCTGTTTAAAATGTACCCCGTGTAAAAAAGGACGAGGAGTAGTTAGAAATTGTACGGCCACTAGCAATACCGAGTGCGAACTCTGTGTAAAGGTAAGAGATGAAGAATTCTTTTGTGTTGATAATAAACATGATATTTCTCCGCACTTTATCTATGCATTGTCAGGTACAGTGAGAATAAACGGAATCGACCTTGTGTTTGTGCAGGCACATCTCAACGCCAGTTTTTCATTACAAAATCAGATAAAGAAATGTTTCATTGTTCTGCCTTGAAAAATCAATTTTAGTATGCAATTTGATTAGGGTAGTTTTGGGCCGCACTTAAATTTTAAATTTCACTTCTTAATTTTTTTAGAAGGTTTAATATCGGAGAATATTCTTTGTATGGGAATTTAGTTTCCCCCAATTATTCTCCAGTCATGTACTTTTTGTAATTTGTGTGATTTATTTGCTTGTACTAGCATGACAAAGTATTATCAAACTTAAACTTTAAAATCAACTCGTAAGTTTCATCCTGACAGTGTTCACGCTTTAGCAATATTCTTCACTACTGCCACGTGGTTTAGCTAGTGATCTGACGGACATAGCTGGGAATATCATTTCCAAGTCTTGCTTGGTGAATCAAAGATGAAGACGGCGTTGGGCCTAGTGGTCCATACCTCTGGGATAATATCTCGATTTCCGTAGTATTATGCGACTTGGAATATTTCTACTTCCCCCTGGATGAGATTCCAGTCCATTGTATGGTTGCCCCTCAGCGTTTAATTCACCTATTTATATACCTGAGTGGAGTGAGGCGCTGTGAGAGTAAAGTTTCTTACCTTAGAACGCAATGCAGTGACTCAGGGATCAATCAATCAATCAATCAATCAATCAATCAATCGATCGATCGATTAATCAATCTTTATTTTCCCCCAATGGGATTCTACAAGAAACTCTAATTAGTGTCTCTCTGGGATGCCGGGCTTGAACCCAGACCGCTCGATCCGAAGTCCAGCAACCATGAGACCGCCCCGTCTTCCCAGCTAATCGGGAAAAATGTGAAGTGAAAAAAAAAAAAGGCCAAGGCAAATCTGAAATCTGAGCCATCCTAATGTTTCTTTCTTTTTTTTTTTTAATGCGCAATAACAGAAAACAGAAAACTTGGCGAACACGGATCATCAGGCAACATTGAACAAATATGCCCAGAGCCTGAATTGTATCGTTGAGTAACTGACATGAGTTTCGTTTTGTAGGGCGAAACGTTTTCAGACGAAAAAAACTTGGAAACGTGCAAGACTTGTAGGGTATGTCCGAAAGGACACATCCTTCAGAAAGAATGTTCAAGAAGAACAGACGCGGTCTGTGTTCCCGAAAAGGACAAAAACAATTCTAAAGTGCCAAGGATACCAAAGGTATCGCCAGGAACGGCGGTAACAAGGTCGCCAGTACGAAACAGAACGACAACAACAAAGAAAAAACGATGGAAGAATACCACAATACGTGTCTCGACTGAACCTGGTGAGTGTGATCAGATTGTTTTGTTTGTCTGAAGTTTGTGTTTAAAAATAAACTTAATCCTTGATTAAGAGCCAATAGATTTACGAACAGATCGATCAGTTTACAGCATATTAAACTTGACTTAACTTAGCTTGACAGAACTCGTTCCTGGCTTTAGGAGGGCCATCATGTTGACCCCATTCGTTCAAAAAAATGGATGTTTAATTCTCGTAAAACTTTTTTGAATACACCATATTATTAAATCTAGCTGGAACAGTTTGACTCTAGCGTGACAACGTGTGTCTTGGCGTGACAGAATATTGCCAGAATGGTGCAACGTCTATAAACAGAAGGAGAAAATTGCCCTTGTTAATCTCGTGTAGGATTACCATTGCTCTTAAAGTTGTTATATTCCAGGTTTTGGTGTTTATCCCTGTTAGTAACCGTGAACAATCTGAGTGTTTGCCGGCATAGAATAGAGTGGCATCTTGTAGGTGGTGTGCCAGTAACACAGTGATATAGAATCACCAAAGTGTGTACCATTGCAACCCTTCAGTTAAACATACGTATTATTCAGTTACAGCACAGAACCAGTCCTTGACCCCAGTCCCCATCCAGGACGACACGGACAGTGAAGATGACACAGGACTTCAGGCTGTCCTGTATTCACTGGTTGCTGTTGTAGTGGTTCTCGTTGTTGTTTTCGTACTGGTGTACCGGTACAGGAGAGGGAATCGACCGAGAAAAAAGCCTAAACCAGGTAAAGAAGCGTTTCTTTCCAGCATAGATTAAAATGTAGCTGTGGCAATTCGAAGCTGTAGACGTAATTGGCACAATTAGCAAATAACGAAGTTAAACCCGTGTAAGGCGTGGCAATAATTAAAGCAGTTTTCAATTGAGAGTCGTAGAGCAGTTTTCAACTGAGTGTACCAAGGTACTTACCAATAAGACGACTCAGCCAATCTCAAACCGTAGTAAAACCAAAGCCATAATCAAAGTAATTACCTGATTACATTCTTTCGACACTATACTGAAAACCCTTCTAAAGCCATGACCGTCATTTTAATCACTCTCGCCAAACACAAAGGACACAGACAATCCAATGAACCAATCAAAACTTGGAGTAAATACATGTTGTAGCTGACGCAAAACGCAAGAAAGCGTGTACGAACAATTCGCAATCGGTCTTGGTTTTACTTCTCGCGGGATGAAAAAATAGCGCGCGTTTTTTTTTTCAGTAGCCAATATTATTTGGACACTCAAGTGAAAACAGCTCTATACGCAATGTATGTGTTAACCATAAGCAGGAATCTTCAGAGTCGTGGAGCCGTTGTCTTGAGGAATGTTTTTAATTTGTCTGCAGGGGGAGAGGAACCAAGTACAAGATCAAACTCGATAGACGTTATAGAGGCTGTTGAAAATCCCTACAGTTCACTACCTTTTGGCATCAGCAAGCAGGGTATGTATCGGTGAAAAACCGCTTGTCTTATACCCTCGAAATCAAGGGACTTTATAAGTATTGGAATTGTATGGCAGTCACTTGGAGCCAATTTTAGCTCCAAGGTGATGGATTTGTCGTTAAAAAGTCGAATCTTTCTTAAAGCAGTCATTAATCTATCTCGTAATCAAGAGGAAAGCTTGCGCGAGTAACAAGAATGACTTTCAATACATCGAAACATTTTCTTACCTTTCTAACTTCGCGCTGATTCTTGTTTTATTATGGTGATAAAAATAATTTTTGTTTATTTGTATTTTCAGGTCAAGAGAAAATGCTTCGAGATGTGCCGTACACACTCTTCAGCGAACTGGCTCTTCATTTAAATCCCGGCGAAAGATGGAAGCGCCTGGGAGGTCAGCTCAAATTCAATAGCACACAGGTTAACACCTTTGCTCTGGACAAAGGAAATGCCACACAGGCCATGCTTCAGGAATGGGGTCAAAAGGATGGAGCCACAGTAGTGGCGCTGCAAAATACGTTTCGAAAAATGAAGTGGACAAAAGAAGAGAGAATAGTTGGAAAGTATGTGTAACGTCATTCCTTATCTCCTCTGGGAGAATAAGGCCATAAGGAAAGTATGTGTAGCACTGAAATAATTTTCTGTGGTAATTACTGTATGTTGTTGCCCTGAATGGCAAAAAATATCCCAATGAAATATTTCGTTTATCATCGTCAGAGATTACCCTGTTTCAAAACAAATAAAATAAGTTGAAAATGGAGATTCAAATTTGACGAAATGACGAACAAAACGCGGAGACGAGAGAAATAATTAGTGCGAATTTTTCGTTTACGCTTTTTTTTTGCAGCGTCGCCAGGGTGATGCTTGTCGATGGAAAACGAAGAATTTGTACAATATTTGGCTGGTAGCCCGTTCAATGTACATTTAGTTTCCTGTAAATTAATTCAAAATTACGAGTCAAATTTAATAATTTATTATTGTGGAGTACTGGTTAGAGTATTTTCCGAAAACGACAAACTTCTGAGAAGAGGGTGAAGAATTTGAACGTTCGTGAATAAGTAAGAGAAATTGGTTGTCTAATGCCAGTGTCTATTAGCACAAATGAATATTTTTTCGTTCAAGCTGGTCCTAAAAAGGCTCTTGGCGAAAGAGAGAGAGAAAGAATTTGGTATTTTATGCCGTTTAGTAGTCACGTAGTTGACGAATGAAATATTGATTATTATTAAACGCTGATAAACATGATGGGGAAAACCCGCTTACTGCAAAATTTGAAACGAAATGATTGAATTCTTCCAGTTATTTAGAAGTATGGATTGCATACTAAGAAATAAAATGGACGGCTAGATTGCAATTAGATTAATTGTATATATCACTTTTCAGATTTCCTTATCTTTTTTAAGTCGAATTGACAGGTCTTTTGTTGTTTAAAACAGTCTTTTTAATTGCAGCATTTTGTTTGCAAAGTAAGCCTTTTTATGGCAGAACCATTTTCTACAGTGTCTTATTTTTGTACACAACTAAAAAAGTCGATTTTATTAATTCTATTTTGCGCAGGATTATAGTATAGTAAATATTTTCTTATCAAACTATAAGGAATAAAGCTTAATTTCGTTCGGAAATAATTTTGTATTGTCGCGGAACGGTTTTGAATGAAGAGCGAGGAAAGTTCGTTTTCGCTCGACTTTTGTATCAAACAATGCAATATTGACTATTGAATCGCGATGAAACTGTTAAATTCAATTCAGTTTATATTTAATTAATGGATATTTCACTATGAAAATGAATATATTTGTATTGAGCGTTTTTCTGAGTTTTAAAGATACATGAAGAATTCAGTTGGTCTTGGCAATCTCAAGTTGTAGATTAGAAGTTTTTCGATATAAAACCACAGTGGAATCCCGATTTTTTCGAACCTCTAGGAGAAACGAAAGTTTTTTTGAAATATCGTTGAAAAAGAGAAATCGGGCGGGAGGTTGGATTACAGCGTTCGACTGAGGGGAGGGAAGGGTTGAATAAAATCGAGGTTCGAGAAGTCGAGATACCACTGTCTATAAACTCGATTTCTTTTGGAGACTTAAGGCCGTCATTAGAGAGTAATATCCAACGAAAAAATATGAAATTTTTCACGTACTTCTATTAAGGGGCAGAAAGAAATGTCAAGGTTATTAATAATCGATTTCTTATCGTATTCAGTGTGCAGCTTATTGCACGATGATAATTAAGCTGGTGGAACAGAATATAAAAAAAGTGTAAAGATATTGTTATCGTTTGTAAAATCCCGTCATTGGGATGAAGAGTATGATGAATCATTGTATCTGTTTGGTCTCCTGCGCGGGTAGCTCGTTGGACTCGTCACGCAAGGTTGCGTGGCTCGTCACGCAAGATTGCCTGACGACCCCAAAGAGCGTCTGTGTTGGAGGTTATGTATCTGTTATGCTCGATGAAAATTTAAACTAAGGATATTCCTGGATAAGGTGTAAGGAATTTGTTTTGAGAATGGAGCAACGTTAGGGCTTGATTGAAATATGTACCGTGGGGAAGCTTGCCTTCTCAGCAAGTTGTTGGCTTTGCATTGAAACTTAAACGAATTGTGACATGTTTTTTTTTATGGAATGCATAAAATTACACATTGTGAGCCTATAAAAAAATCAAAATGATAATTGACTGACGCAGAAAAAAAACATGAGAGGTAGACTAAACTTTCAAGAAGCCGTGATAGTTCAGATTGGTGAAGATTAACCAGGATTAAGACAAATTTGGCCGGAACGAAAGACTTGAAAAATAATTAGCTAAAGTTTTTGAGATCTGCCACTCGTAGATGGCAGGCCGACTGCGGAAAAGTTCACTACAAAGCCAAGAGTTTTGCTCAGGAAATCGGGAGGAATGCGATTGAACATCAAGTGTAATTAATTCAACTTGGATTCTTTTTGGTAGCGTTTCAAAAGCACATCAAACCGATTCAATTCTCGTACGGTAAGGCCATTAGTCTTTTTCCCAGCATAGATTACTGAGCACTTCTTTTAATTATGAAGACAATAGTGCCCGGTTGATGATTTTCCTTAATCTCATTACCTCACTTCTTAGCAATGTAGTGTTGCTGCAAGGAGAAATTTGATCTGATCACTCTTAGGGCGTACCGGAGAAACGCAATGTTAACCAGGAGAAGGGTTTATTTAAGGGAGTATATATAAAAAAAAAAAAGAAATCCTATTTAATATGTAATTTATTCGCCAGGTAATCATGTAATTTTTTGCTTTTCCGTTGCGGAATATTTCCAAATTATTTGAGCAAGAGCTTATTTTTGTTACACTTTTGTAATAAAGTTGATGAACTGGCTTCACGTTACGTTCTGTGTGCTTTGAATATCAGCGCTTTGACCGAAGTTGCCCCTCCCCCAACCCTTAGTCCCTTACCCCCTTTTCTATATGGATCTCCACCTCCGTGCACAGCTTCATCTTATGAATTGTCCCTCCAAATATAGATACCACGTGGCATTTTGGAATAGAAATTAATACAACTCGACTATCGTGGCATCTCAGTTGCTCAAAGCGTTCAGGGAGTAGGGAATTGTGATGAATACAAGGAATAATTTTGTGCAGAAACGTTGTCCCCTTCTCATTTGCGCCTGCAAATGACAGCAACTGAGTATAAACACATTTTGTAGTGATCTCCCAATTTAAGCTCTTGTAACGAATCGGCGAAGAGAGGCACAGTACTTCCAATTCTAACGCGTTTGAATATGCCAAATCATAACTCAAACAAAATTGATTGCAAGGCTGGTACTAGATCTAAGACAAAACGGCATGTATTTATTGGTCAATAACTAAGTACGGGTCTCCTTTATTCCAATTTTTTTCACCCTTGCTGCTCAATTTGTCATGCCCGTGTCGAATTTATTAAATATGCGAAGTGTCATAAGATTCCGTTGCAACTGTCGCACAAAAATTGCAATTCTTTTTAGTGAGGGGGCAAGGCTTGCCCCTTGCCTTTGCTGAGTATTGGCAAGTTTGGGGTCCCATATTTTCACGATTTTTTATCAGACTT
This sequence comes from Orbicella faveolata, assembly GCF_042242905.1. NCBI lineage: Eukaryota > Metazoa > Cnidaria > Anthozoa > Scleractinia > Merulinidae > Orbicella > Orbicella faveolata. The sequence goes on along the minus strand of NW_028301552.1, from coordinate 9,431,276 downwards.
TTATGAAACGTCGCATATCCATTAAATTAGGCACGATAAATTGATCTATCGAGGTAGTTTTGTGTTTACATGAAGAATACAAACTAATTGTTCTCATTTCGTGACATCGGTAAAGAGATCCATTCGTTATACAGACTCATTTCGTGACATCTACATGTCGCTGGATCGCGTGACGTCCATTCCTTTCCAGACCCTCACAATCAACCGGAATTTTTGAGAACGCCTGTCAATATTGTCAAATGGTTTGAAATATAACTCTAGAACGTGCGACGAAACAACTGCAGGTAAAAATGAGTCGTGCTCATATGCTCCACGACAACAAACCTTTGGAGTCAATTCCTGTAACTCCTGTTCGATGGGAAAAGCGTTGGGAACCCGAGGAGCTTTTTCGTTCACAGAGGTTGGTTTTCTAAAGTGAGACAATGATAGGGGTGGGCAATGGTAAATGCGAGACTTGGCGAGACGGCGAGCTAGCGTTTTTCTTTGCGAGCCCGAGACATTTTGACTGTTTAGATTGCGAGACCGAGACTTGTGTGTTTTCAGTGCGAGCGCGAGACGTTCAGACTCTTAAAATTCGAGCCCCAGATTTGGATGAGAGCTACGAGAATGAGCTAGAATGAGCTTGTACAAAAGTCTTACAAAGGAGCCTTTCGTTGTGTACGAGACATCAGATCTAAAAAACAAACAAACGAATCGGGACTTCGAGACCTTTAGCCGTGGCAAAAAATCGAGACTCCGAGACACCTTGGTGTAAAACACGAGAACTGCGAGACGCACATAACCGAGAAAAAAAAACCAGACTGCGAGACCCATAAAATTCGACTAAAATTTTGCTAGACCCAGAGTTTTTGACGGACCATTCGCCACCCCTAATGATAAATCGCTTTAGTTTCGATCTTTTTCAACTGCTTATATATCCCCGAAAGTCTCCAAACTCCAAACTTTGCCAGTTTTTCAGGATTAATGAGAATAATAAATCCTTGTGTACAGCGTTAACTAAATTGTACCTGGCTTTAAGCTGCTTTACGACTGTCCGCTATTAGCAGAATGACGAACAAGCTCTGGTCTGAGAGATCAATGTACATATAGAGACTTGGACAGTCAATATGCTCGCTCTCTCTTCAAGATCCAAAAGGGAAAGTGAAATGAAAAGGACGCGGGTTAATTGGGATGGACTGCAACAATTATTTGTTTAAAGATGATCATTAAAATGGGAAATAAAAGTATATTATTTTAAAAGATTTAAAATTCAAGCTAGTATTGTGATTCTTACTTACTCCCCTAAAGACTTAAACATGCCAGAGTTTAAAGTTTTATGTGGCAGTTTTTGTTATGGAATAGTTCTTGAAGTTCCGTGTATATAATTATTTAATTATATAATTATTAATTTTAGTTTTGTCCTAGGTAATCCGCGCCCACCCTCTACCCCGTACTCCTGTTGGGACAGAAGCTGGCATGTTTGTGAGGGGAAAAAATCAATTTAATTCAGGGTGGGGGCATAATACCAGCACTTAAATATATTTTTAGGCAGTACATTTTCACTTGCTGGTAGCTCATCAATGGAGGGGGTGTGGGGGTGGGGAGGGGGCAAGGAGGCTGTGAGTGTAAAATACAATCATTATGGTGCTATTGTTATCTTGCATTTGTTTCAAAAGGCCTGGTGGTGTAATCATTGAGGGAAATATCCATGGACAATTGAGATTTTCTGTTACTGATCCATTCTCAGGTTCCCAGAAGGTATATCTGTTTATTATTTTAATCATCATGTTTTAATCTTCATATTGAATGACTTCATGTCTTCTGTTTGATTTACTGCTTTCTTTAAACAAATTTAAACAGTGGCGTTATGTTGTGCTACATGTTGAGATTTCAAAAGCCTTGAAGAGAAAATTTGATTCAAGCTCTGGAAAGGAAATTGAACCTAACTACGGGAAGGACAAGAAAGTCAGCACTGGTTATTTGATGTCGTCTTACAGTAAGTCAGACCTCCACGAATGTATTTTCACAATTAAGATTGAAATGTTTGGAAAGGTGTTTTAATTTACAAAAGGACGTGCTTTTGAATTCACAGGACGTGAACTACAATTCTGGTCAAAAGTCTTGGGACACTTTGCACTTTTGCTAAGGTATGGTCTTTCTGTCCACTTCCTCTTATCACCCTTAACACAGTGTTGATGTTGATTCATTCAAAGTAGACCCACTATTCCAACATTGCTTTGGGGGGGGGGGGGGGGGAGGGGGGGTGGTCGGAAAAATTTAATAATGGCTTACCACTTCAAAATAATCATCACCAGTTGACATTTTGTGAAGTGTCTCAAGGACTTTTGGTCAGGATTGTACATATCTTTCCGCTGGTGATCAAATTATCGTTGGATTTGAAAGTGATACTGAAATTATCATAATATTACGTGAATGTGTTTTTAAACACATTCACTTAATATTAAAAATTATTGAATTATTGCTGTGTCCTTGTCTCAAACATACTTTCATAATTTTGTACTGTAGAGACTTCTGCTGCTGGTGATTCTGATAAAATTAACCCAGCTGAGGCAAAAAAGATGACAACAGTAGCAGAATTGTCAAGACTCACAGAGAACAAACTCCATGATAGTGGCAAAAATGCCAGTCAAGCCTTCTGGTGTGAAGAAAAATACATTGACAAGATGGAACTGCTTCAAGGAGACCATGTCAGATTAAAAACTAAAGGAGAAGGCCCATTCATCGGTGAGATTTGTTGTTAATAAATGTTCTTATTATTATTTCTTGGTCTCTTTTCCACTGATATATATTTTTTGAATTGCTACTTCTTTACTCCTTCTGGCTTGCAGCTCTACCTGTTCACTTTAGCTGTGTCCATCTTAAAGAAAGTTTAGTTACAATGAAATGAGTGAATTTATTTGAGACCAGCAAGACAGTCAGATCTTACAGTGGGGCTCTCTTGTGAGAGCTGTATAAACAGAACCAGGAAATAAAAGGAAAGAACAAAGAACAACAAATTGTCTGAGCAATGCTTACCTCACAAAAAGTGTTCTGACCACTGACAACCTGCAAGGCAACTAGTGTCACAATATCCACGGCTGTAAGACCATGAGTATCTGCTAATTGCTAATCATCGAACATAAAACCTTAGTCATCAATATATTAAAATAAGATTCTTTTCTGCTTCAAGAGTTCATTGTCAAACTTGAAGATAGCAGTGCAACTGCAACAAATTACACTGGAGGGGAGGGAGCAGGTAGCTCTTGGACAGACAAGGTGATGTCATTTAAAGGTCGACAAGAAATTCCACAGGATGAAGTAGCTGAAGCTGATGATGATGAATGGGTGAGTGCCTTCTTTTTTGGGAAGCGAGATGTAGTAATATGGCAGCAGGGGATGCTGAGATGATGACTTGAAGCTTGATTAGATTAGACCTTTAGTCAGTTATGATGGCAATTTAAGAGCTTAATAATATATAAAATAGCATTTTAAAATCAGAGATGGTGAATGTCGTTGCAATACCCCCCTTGGCCCTATTCTCTTGTAAGCCTCCCCCCCCCCCCCCCAAACAAACAAAAAGTAAGGTGTATATTTAAAGGGTGTGGCAAACGTTTAGAAATATTTTTAAAATCAGTGGTTATCTTTCAGGATGACTGAGTACCTGTAGTCTCACAAGTGGTGAAAAACTTGCAAGCTGTCACACTAAGTATGTCTTCTGTAAAAGCAACAAGAGACCAAGGAAACTGATCAGAAGTTCATTAGGAGGGTAGTTCAAACTCTGATTGTAACCCTTGTTTCTTTATGCAATGTCTATTCAGCTAAACTGTCATATGCCCTTGATGGCCAGATTCAAGAACTATTCACGGAGTTCAAGGAAGAGCATGAATGCTTCAAAATTAACAGTTTACCACATTGATCCATGAATGTCAATTATAATTATCTTGAATATCCATACAACGCACTATGTGAAACATAGTTTATGCTAGATCTACTATTATTAATAAAAATTAAATAAAGTTGTACTCAAGAACCGTATAACATTATAATAATTATTATTAATCATTCTCATTGCCAACTCTGTGGAATTCAGTTAATTATGCTAGACTGGCATTCACTCACACATCAATACTCTATGCAATGCATGGTAAATTATTATGCAGAATTACTACTGCAGTTAAACTTAGCAAAATGTTTCAAAAATTTTGTGTCACTTCAACAGTACAGGGAATAACTCCTATAATTAAGCAGCAATCCACTACCAGAATTTAAATTGAAATTGTTAGTTAAGTGGAGCAACACTAGACTATAAAGACTTCTCAAATAGCTGTCAGTAGTTACATAACTCATAATTAAAATGTATCAATACAACACTGATTTCACAAAATCCATGAAAAAATATCCACCACATCCTGTAGTCATTGTCTATAATACCTAACCAAGCAAAACAGATACAGCTGTAACGTTCATAAAAACTGTACATGTACATTATTCAAGGATACATGTAACTATACTTCATGGATTGAGTTAAATCATTTATACAATTTGTACAATTATAGCAGATACATGTAACGTCTGTACAAAATCCCACATCATTATAAAAAGCTTGATTTTTCTACCACCAGTAGTAATAAGCATTCTGAAATAAATTACTGCAGTAATTGAGAACTGAGATTCCTAAACAAGACAATCTTGAAAGAATTTAATATTTATAATACTATTATTTTGGTGTTAGTTGAAAAGCAAATCTTCGTCCTCTGCATCATCCAATAGGTTTACAGTTTGATCTGAAAACAAAAGATTCAGAAAGTGAAATATTTAAAATAAATAAGTTCTGGGTAAATCTGGGATCACGCTAAAGAATTCTTGACCAAGAAACCAACTGTACAATGTCTCTCCAAGTACCATTATCTCTCTTACTAAAAATTGTATGGGTACTTTGCAAATTTCTTGGAAGTCACTGATAAAATGTTGCCCTGGATCAACGGGGATCATCTCTGTCAGTAGAAGATGGCAAGAGGTAGATTTCCACCCTCTGTCACCTGAAGACAGTTGCCTGTTCTGACTCAACATACAAGGCTTATGCGGCAACATAAGATTTGTATGTAATATACATGTAATGTAGCCACCTCTTAAGCTTATTTACAAGTCTCTTCTGACAGCAATCTAAATGTAAAAACGACTGAGAACCATGGCAAATACAAGTACTGTCAACATTTAACTTCCACCCCAACAAATGTGTAGCTTCAACCGAACGACTTTAGAGGGAAAGGACTGTCTAAAACAGCAGTGGTGGATCTGGGAAGGGGCCCGGGGCCTCCTTATTTTGGGTAAAAAAAAAATTGCAGAAGGAAGAAAAGCCGGAGGGGCAAGTAAAAAACACCCCCCCCCCCCACTCCCCTTAGTTGGAGGTCTGGATCCACCACTGAACAGGTCAATATATATACCCTGTGCTTAGTAACGTGATGTTACTGAAATTTACTCATTGACTCTTACCATTAGTTATTCCTTTTGCTTTCTTTGCTTCCTCTGCCTTCTTTTTCATAATTTTCTTCTTTTCTTGAATTTTCTTAAGCCTAGGTAGCACATGAACATGTATGAAGAAAGTGAGACTTTACCAACAATATAAACGATGTGAACCCAGTAGTACTTAATGGGGGGAGGGGGACTTCCAATTTTGAATATGTTTTACTTGCAATTTCTTCCCTTTCCTCTGTGACTCCTGTGACTGTACTTTTTCTCTTGAACGTAAAAGAAAATCCTATTTCTCCCAGTTCCTAGCACCTTTACATGTAAGTTACCAATCCCACGTCCCATCAACTGTTTTCCGCTTTCTACAGCCTTTCCACTACCTTTCCTCCTGGACTTCCACCCCTGCACCCTCTCCTTATTCAGTAGCTGGTCCAGTGTGACAGTCCAGCTGACAGTAGCCTCGAGAAAGACTGACACTGATTCAACTAACATCTGAACAACCTGGAAGAGCCTTGAAAAAGGTAAACTATAAAGTTGCACAAGAAATGACCACCTGAAAGTAGTGACCTTCCAAACGTACGTGAACATAACAAAACAATTTATTGCTATGTGTACACATCTACATGTACCCGGAGAGTCCCCCTCCCTTGCCCCTGAAAGTTGTTACAACTGAAAGTAATTGCAGGGGATGTAACCTTCATTCATTTGGAACTTCAGTCAATGTACTCTGATATGCAGTACAAACTGAGTTCACACACACACTGAGATGCACTAAAACATACATGAAGTTGTGGCCTTTTGGAGTGCTGAAATACCTCACAACTTAATGGTACCTTCCTTATACTGTATGATAAAGAATGCACACTGACCTGTAAAATTCTTCTCTCTCTCTTTCATCCAACTCTCCTATGATGTATGTTATTGTTGCCTCAATTTTTGGAATGATAACTGCAAATCACAAAGTATGGCAAATAATGCATGATGTCATAGTATGCTCAATCATTAATTAACATTTGAACTTTCTTGCATACCAATTGATATTATCTGCCTGATGTGTTCAAGACTAAATCAAGGAAAAGAAGTTTTCCAGAGGACAATCTCATCTTAAAACCAACCTCGAAATCAAAAAAAATTCTTACCATACTCAATAGCATTCACTCTCCTATTTGTGATTTTGATTGCCTCATCTAGAGTAATGAAGGCAGTCTGAAAAGATTGAAATTACAAACAAAAGAAGAGTAAAATGAATTAGCTACATGTATAATAAGATCTAATATCACAAGATTGAAGGTTTCAAATTTAGTAGTTCATACAAGTTAGAAGGGATTAGCTAACTTCGAGAACTAAAAAGGAATAGTCCTTCACCTGTAGAGAGGCCAGTTCTACAAGCAGTTTTACAGCCTTTGCATAGACTTCCTGACACTTTCCAACCTGCTGACCACCACGAGACAAACCAGTCAGTTCATAACCTGACAAACGAAAAAGATAAAACAGCGTTGGCCATCATATGGGTGACCTACATGTAGGCAGGTTGAGAGTTGTATGCCCAGGGAGTCCGTATTGTCTTCAGGATAAAGTATATGAAAACATATTAGCTGACAAAGGTCTTTGAAGCAGTAAAAGTTGCAGCAGATAAGAAAGGTTCCAAGATGCTAGCATGACAACTTCTGCTCAAAGATTTTAAAGTTGATACCTGGCATGTGTGTCATAACAGCAATGCTCAAACATATTCCAGATGATGAATACATGCACATACAGTACTCAATAACTACAAAGTGGATGCACAATAGGCCAATTTTGATGTATTAAAATTCTAACTAGGTGCTGAGGGTTAGGAGAATAAAACAAAAGAAATCACATCAAGGTTAGGGATGAAAAATTTTGATTTCTCATCTTATTCCACTAAGCTTGGGCACCAAATCTAATTTTAATACAATGTATATCAAAACAGGGGAATCTTCTCAGTAGGGGAATTGGAAATGATAATGATGACAATGATAACAATGGACATGCAATTACAGCTGATGCATGTACATGTACATGTACATTGTACATGTATAGATGTCAACCCCAGATCGATATCACTTGCATGCCAATTTTGATTGCTTGTTCAATAAAGACAATATAAGTCAAGATGGTATCAGCTAGGCTAGTTCAATAACTATAATTTCATTTCATCACTGTCTTTTTCTGGATCATCATTTACATGTAGCATCGACATTCAAGCAAGGAACTGGAAATTTCCAAATCCAATAGTTTACTGACAGTACAATTGAAGATGCTAGTGGAAAATCCTCCTCAATGACTATTTAGGTAAAAAAAAAATTTTGTCAAAAGTGCCCGATTTTTTGCATGTGGCCTTCAATTTACTTACTTAACAATGCTTTGCTGTTTTTCCCCCAATTTGCTTTTCGTTTTCGAGAAAATTGAATTCAAAATATCGAAGAATTGTTGGATGGTGTGCAATGAAGCGAAACAACAGGAAATCATAATTTAAATTTGCCATGATATATTAGTATGTGTTACGTGATGCAAGTGATTAAGGTGCGTGCGTGCGATGACTTTGATTATCCAGGGTAGACAGGGTTAACAAATTACAAATTATAAGTCCATAAAACCACAAAAATTATATAACAATAGTTCATCAATGCATAAAACTTACTGTTGGTCCCATCAGCATATGCTTCAAATATTGGTAGCTGAACACCTTAAATGGAACCAAAGGAGTACATTATATCATGCTGTTACCAAACATGAGAGCAATACCAGCAATAATTCCACAAACTCTTGCACAAGTGCAACGTACATGTAACTTATATATGAAATAAACAAGAACTAAAATAAGAAAAGATTTGAGACTGCAAATCTGAAAAAAATGTCAAGACTTAGAAATTATTTTTATATGGGATGAAATGGCAACTTGGGGACACACACACACAAAATAACTTAGAGCAGCTCTTGAGTGTGTCAATAATACATGCACATGTAATTGCTGTAGGTTACATGAATAATAATACAGTCAGTTATATACATGTACATGTACCATCTGTACCACTTACACCGTGTTACAAATTTTACATACTTTTTTAAGTCAAATAAATGTATCTATTAAGATATCTATTAAGTATTGTCCTATTTTAAAGTTACTGTCATACTCTACCAGCAACATTGTCTTTCCTGAGACGAATCTTTGTTTGTGCCTTGTCAACATTCTCCAGAACAACATAGCTGAAAATGTAGAGGGTTTTATGTACAATGTTGAATTGTCACAAAAACGTTATACAAGTACAATTATTATGATAAAGTTCAATACACTCGTAAAAGATTGCCCCAGGAATATCTGCACTGTTGTATTAGTTATTGCCAACTGGGTTCATTCAGTTTTCTCATTACTGTAACTAAAGACCAGTAGACTCACTGTGCACATCAAAATTCATTTTAATCTCAGATTTTGACAAAATTCTAACTACTGTAAAGGTTAATCAATCAGTCAATCCAACAGTAAGTCAGAAATATATCGATCAGTCAATCAATCAATCATTCCATTAGTCAGTCTGTGAGTCAGTCAGTCAATCAGTCTGTCGGTCAGCCTGTCAGTCTCTCAGTCAGTAAGTCTGACTCAGTCAGTCAGTCAGCAGTTACTCTGTCTGTCTGTCAGTCAGTCATTTAGTCAGTCAGCCAGTCAGCCAGCCAGCCAGTCAGTCAGTCAGTCAGTCAGTCAGTCAAACAAATATCGATCAGTCAATCAATCAATCATGCCATCAGTCAGTCAGTCAGTCAGTAAATCAAACAATCAGCCAATTAGTTTAGTCAGTCAGTTAGTCAATCAATCCATCCTTTATTCCATCATGCAGGTGTTACATATAAAAACGGCAGCCATAAGGCCGATGAAACTGCAGTAATCTAATTACTTATCTAAATCATTACCTGAAATCCCCAGCAGCAAAGTTTGCCTCAGCTAAAGAGAAAGTTGCTTCTCTCATTACATCACCCATCAAAGTTTTGGTCTTTTGATGCAAAAACAAAACGGAAAGTTAAAAAATTGATATTTAAAATTAACATTTCATGACATCTACCTCCCACTCTCCACGCTTACTTCTATGATCTGTTTAAGGATTTTCCTGAAGCGCATCGTCAATGCGTCGGATTTCTTTTTCAGAAGACTGTGACCTTTCTGTGCTCCCTTCAGACGAGCCTTCATCAACGTTAAGGCCCTAGAAAACAATGAAATATAACCCATTTTCATTGATATTTCCATCATAAAAACTCTTACTACTTTAACTAGATTGTTTGCCTTACATTCTTGAAGGGAATATGTTCAGCCTGTCTTTTCCTCCGCCAGACATATTGAGAAAAGTGCAGAAATATTCAACCCTAAATCTTCTCTCTCTTCCTCTCTGTTTCTTCCCTTGTACCAATGTTTAGCTTGGCTACCAAGCCTGTTTCGGGCAATCGCCCGCGCTTAGTCAGCGGATTGTTGCAAAAGGAAGAATTCCCGGATCTTCTTTCTCTCTCCTTATGCCACGTCGCCAGCCATCTTGAAAGCCGTCTTGATGCCAGAAAACGACACATTTATCTAGTCTTTAAACGCTTTACATTTCGAAATGAAGGCGTCTTCACTCCTCGTAGTCTTATCTGTAGTCTTATTGAATTATTTTGCCCTAGTTAGCACTCTTTCGTTCACTTTACCACCCGGTCAAGAGAAGTGTCTGAGAGAAGAAGTTCATAAAGATGTTTTAGTCACTGGTGAATACAGATTATCAGAAGCTCCCCATCAGAAAACGCACTTAACGGTGAGTGTTTTTCGAAAAAGCGCGATTATTTCACGTTAATGCGGCTTTTTTCCAATCGATAATGGTGCACAAGTTGATTAAATTTTCGCATGAACTTTGTTATCTGGCTTACTGTGCATTTAGCTTATGCGCGTGGTAATCCCCTTTTTTAGGTAACTGATTCTACCGGGCATGTCTTGTACAAGAAAGAAGAAGCAACCAAGGGGAAATTTGCTTTCACAACTGATGACTATGACATGTACAAAGTCTGTGTAGAGAGTGAAGGTAATCAGTGGTAAAAATAAGTTACAATGCTGAAACGGGGGTATTCCATACTATGTCCACAACCCCCTTAGCTTTCCCGCATTGCAAGATAAGTCAAAATTCTTCTTCCTTGGAAAAAAAGGATCAAATTGCTGACATAATGTCCTCCACAAAAATAACCAAGTTTTCTTTACCTCTTCAAGAAAAAGTCTTTTTTTCCTGTAGATTTCCCCAGAAATATACAATAAAGATGAAGCAGTGCTGAAAGAGCAACAACCCCCTCAGTATGACACTTCAGAAAATCTCATCAACAGGGAGGAAGGGAATTTATAGTGGAATGCCCCCCCCCCCCCCCCCCCAAACTCATAATTGTACAGTGGGTTTGTTGGAAACCCCAGATCTACATATGAAGCTGTTTACAATTTTTCTCATGTTACCCTATTACAAGAGCAGCACTCTCAGATATGATGGGATGTAAAACTGTATGCACAATAAATTACTGTGAAGTTGTGCCATTTTTAGATGAATGGCTTCTTACAAAGTTTGAAGGCTAGAGGAGAAAATCTTTGGCTACCAATCAAGTTGAATTTTACCAAATGTGGCAATGGGCTATGTTGGTACTATGATATCATTTGAATAAAATGAAATAAATTACAATATTTAGAGAGGAAGTTGCATATGCTACAGCTGTACATGTATATTAAGCATTTGCATCCAAGTTTTAGGTTTCAGTTCTGTAAGTAACTTAGTATAGGTCATTTTCACTGTCGCGCAATTAAAAAAAATCGAAAACCATCCAGTGGAAAAAGCTGTGAAGTTATGATGTTATAGAAGATAACTAAATAAGACTTTTCTCCAAGTTTTAAGCCTGTGCATTTCCCCAAACTTCAGATATTCGTCGGAATGTTTCGCAGATATTTACAGAGCCCAGTATGAAAATGCCATGTTGGTGTACCTCCGTGGTACACCAATATGGCGGCCGGAAAATAGTGTAAACATCTGGAACTTACTTTGGCTATCTAGGCGACTTATTATCAGTACTGATCAAACAAGCATTTACATAAGCACTTTTCATAATGCTCTAACTTCTGAAAAGGCTCAAAATCATGAGATAAGCATACATTTTTCGACAAACTCGATCTTAGCCTTGTGTCACACACCTCCATAACCCTGAAATTCAAAATTCTCTGGATTCCAAACGAAGCACGCTATTGAGCTGTAAAATTGTAAACAGATATAAATATACCGCCTCTTATGCCTGATAAGGATAAAAACTTTGGTGGCTCTTTACTTTTGGATTTTAGAAAGTGATGACGTCATGTGAAAATGATCTATACTGTTTGAAGGATAACCACATTTTCAGGATTTGACACTTGCCAATGCACACTGTACATGACATTTACAGTGTAGGGATAGGTTTCCCAGTGCAGCCTCTATGTTTAATTCCCTGTCTACAGAGTAGTATAAGTACACAGTTACATGTATAAACAGACATCTCTACATTTTGGTTCTTTTTACACTCAGGAATGTCTGTCTGGGTTTCTATACTCGAGAATGTACTTGACCATCAAAGAACTCATTTTCTGTTGATGCATTGTAGGGCAAGCTGGAGGAGGAGTTGACCGTGAAGTGTTCTTGAATGTCAAACATGGTGTAGAAGCAAAGAACTATGAAGATGTAAGTTACTGTTGGGGTAACAGTGTTATTTGTAACTTACCAGCCGTTTGAACTGCAAACCCAGGTTGCCCAGATTGAGATCACTTGATATACAGTACTTATACATTGTTTGGCATGAAGATCCCATTTTTAGGTTGTTGTTCTTAATATTACATGTATATCTTGATTTGAAATTTGTTAGTTTTCTCCACAACAATGTTCTTACATGTAGTTATACAAGTAAATCAAAACCTAATTGACAAAAATGATAGCGGGGCACCCTTTGTTTGCTTGTAACTGATTCTTGTGCCTCAATTGCAGTTAGCAAAAGCTGAAAAGCTCAAACCAATGGAAGTTGAATTGAAGAGGCTAGAAGATTTAGCAGATGCAGTTGTTAATGACTTTGCTTACATGAGACAAAGAGAGCAGGAAATGAGGGACACAAATGGTGAGGAAAGCCTCAGATCCATGTTACAATACTGATACATGTATATCAAACCTGGCCTGTTGTGTGTCATGTAATGAACATTAAGATATTGTGTGAAATATAATACCATTTTGTTTTACATGTAGTAATTTGGATCTGCTCATTTTCTTTGTTTTGCAGAATCCACATACTCCCGTGTGCTGTATTTCAGTGTTTTCTCTATTCTGTGTTTGTTTGGTCTGGCCACATGGCAACTGTTTTACCTGCGACGATTCTTCATTGCCAAGAAGCTCATTGAGTAGCTCTGGAAATTTGATGCTGAACCATTACAAACTTGACTATCATGCCAGCTCTTGCAGATGTTTTGTGACATTTTTATGAATCGTGCTGGCTCTGATGAACTTGTCACTGGGTTTGGGGTATGAAGCCCCTAGTTATGTGTTCTGAACTAACTTCAGCAACATGTGTGACGTTGCTTAATTGGTTGGACTTTCCTACAACCACTTCTATCATTGATGCCAAGATCTTGGGAACTTTACAAAATAGCAGTGGCTGTATAGTTATTGTAGGTACATGTAACTTTTGCATGCAGACAAGGAGGAGATGAGAAACAAGCAGTCACGGCAGGGAAATGACCATTGTGACGAAGCGAATCCTAAGGGAATCAAATTAAAGTAACTTGATATGTTTACATTCTGACCACCTAACATTCTCAGAACCTCATAGAAAATTAATAAATACTACTGTTAGTAGCAATGTTCACTGTTGCAACTTTGTAGATACAGTGGGGTGCCTAGCAAATATCTCATCCCCAAAACTTGGTTGAGCCTTAGTGGTTTGTTACCTTAGTTGGTGGCATGACTGTTGACAAAGTCAAAGCACTATATAATTGTCTGTGCTTGTGTCAAGTTTTGATCTGGTGATGCAAATCAGAAACTCTCTGAAGTATTTCAATGGAGAAAAGAAGAGCTAAGCCCCACATTTCCATATCACGATGTAGATATGGAACTAGTCTGAGGTATTGACCTAATGATGTTGCAAGCAAAGAGAATTTTAAAAAAATCTCAATGAGTGAATTTCATTTCTTTTCCTCTCAGTGTACTCTACAAGAAATAGAAAACATTTTTCTTAGTTTCTCTCAAGTCATAGAAACATTGAACTGACAAATGCCTTTGAACTGTGTTCCCTTAGCATTCCTCATTGGATACCAAATTTCCACGTGTTTGTATAACTCAATTAGGCACTTTTTGACAGCAAATTCTGTGTACCATACTTTTTATTTTCTAAAGAACAGTTCCTATATTTTAAAATGAGTGAGTGAGTGACTGATATTCACTTCGACTTCAATAAATAATTATTACTAAATAATGATAAGTAATAAATATGACTTAAGAAAACACACATGAACTCTGGATAGTATGTGTTATGAGTACATGTAGTATGTTATGTTATGTGTCTGACCTTGCTCAAAAGGTGTGGCTTATGAGCTCAGTAATGCATTACACCAGTAAATGTTAGCTTGGGTGTCAGGCTTTTTGAAGGTAGGGCGGAAGGGGGAGGGAAAAAAAAGACGGTACAAATGTAAAAGAGAAGAAAAGGACCTCTGCTTCTCTCCTCCCCCAACTTCCTTTCCCGTTAGGAAGGCCTGGTACTTGGGGTAGTAAAATGTGGTACTTGTGGGTTCAAATCTGGCTGAAGTCCTTGTTATTACTTTTGTCAGACTGATTTTCTTAAATTGCATTGACTTACTTATATTGTAATTAACTTCCTCAGCCATTTCTTCAGTGTTTAACTACCTTGCTTTACCTTGATAACCTTGTCTATGCTATTTTAGAATAATTTGCTCATTTTACAGACAATCTGCATGTGAAGAAAAAAGTCTTCTTGCAGCAAATCCCGAAATAAATTATAAATTGACTTACAAGAGTTAAATAGCTGGTGGTCTGTGGATAGTATTATAACTTGTATAAAAAATACATGCCAGTTTATTGTATAATAACTACAGGTCAATCCCTATTAAACAGCCACCCTCAGAGAAATGGATAGTGGCCACTTAAAAAGGGGTTGGCCGCTTAATAGAGGTAAAAACAATAGAAAAGCGCTTGTCAAGACTTAGATTACTGGCCGCCTAATGGGGGTGGCCGTTTAATAGGTGGCCACTTCAAAGGGTTGGACTGTAATAACAAAAGTTTTTAAATATTGTCGATAATATTGTGTTGTACCTGAATTTGAAAATTGATTTATTATTACAAAACACTGAAGCTGACTCGGTAAATTTTGCAGAATTAAAAATAATTGGATATTTAAATTGATTTGAATTCTTAATTCATCCCATATGAACAACACATACTGGTGGATCAACACCAGAGATTGAAGTAATGAGAATGCGAATAATTTCTTATCAATATAAAGAATTACACAATTACTGTCCATAAAAATTGGAACAATGAAATACTATCCAGATCTACATTGTGTAGAACTTTCCAGAAAATAGCTATACCTCCCCCACAGAAGTGAATTTTTTTTTCTAAGACCCCCTCCCCCCCAACCCCTCTCTGGAAATTCCAATTAACCCTCATACATTCTTATAATTTTTTTGGTCTTACAGAACCCCAACCCCATGCCCAGGAAATTTCAATCCTTTCAGTGGTTGGGGGGTGGGGGGGGGGGGGGGGGTGCAGAGTATGGATATTTCTTGAACTGCACATTGATATTAATACAAAATATTTATTAATTAAGAATTATTGTTGGCAGTAAGGTGGAATGACTTGTGATACTCAGACAGATGGTAATCAGCAGGAAATGAACACAGGATCTCCAAGCTTGATGATTCCTTCACAGTCCGGAGCCATTTGTATCCCAAAGAATGGAGCATTGCCATGCCTTGGATCTCTGTCTGGAGGCAGTCTTGTCCTAGTTATGAAATCAAGCAGTGAACAAGAATCACAAACTACAGCAAGTACATTGTGCATCTTAGTGAGTGCTTTTATGTAGTTGACAACTTTCTGATGGGAAGAATACTTTATAGAGTGTGTAATTATTGATAACAATTTACTGTAACTTGACAAGTCTTACTTGAGAAGTCATTACACCAGTAGACCAATAGGCCATGTTTGATATATCAATATTCTGACATGGCTATGAGGCTTTCAGGACAAACCTGTAGTAAATTTGGTGTTTTCTTTGTTTCCAAGTCTCTTTTGAGAATTGTGAGACAAATGAAACTTTAAAAAATTGCAATTTTGAGCCAAAAGCCTTGGATCCATGTTAGAATATTGATGTATCGAATGTGGCCCAATTGCAATTACATGCACTTGAGAAGTCATATACACCAATACACCAATATTGCACATGCATGTAAGTGACAACAAATTTGAATAACAAATATACAAACTAAGGTTAAACCCCCATGCTTATGTTTCCAGGTAAATTTAATAACAATTTCTCTCATCAATGCAAGTCTTAAAGGTTTTCCAGTGTGTAAATTTGCAATTTAGTGTCATTACAATTTTATGCAATTGGTCAAAGTAAGTACTGCCAAACAAAATCTGTGTAAAAAAATGTACCTTCTTAAAGTTGTCAATGGTTCCAATCCACTCTTAATCCCTGTTTCGGGATCTATAGTGGTTTGAACACACCTTGAGAAAAAAAGAAAGAATGATTATTTAGGCTGTTCATTGAAACTTTACTAAGTGACTTCCAGTTTCTGAGTAAGAAGATGAATATTGCCTAATTTTTCCTCCTAATGATCTCAAGCCCCATGCTGACCCTTTCCCATTCTTAGGCCTATTCAAATAAATCAGAAACACACTTATATGGGACCTGAAGATGAAGCAGGAACTTTTGCATCATATTGAGCTGGAAGTTCTCAAATAGCCTAATGCTTGCCTACATGTACATCGCTATTAATTATTTTATAAACTAATTTTCAGATTGCACTGGCCATATAAATTATAGTGACTGAGATCACTATAATTTTTAATCAATATTTACAATTATAATCATTTGATAAGTCAATGGTACCTTCCACAATCTTTAAGTGTTCTGAACCTCACATCTGCAATCTTCAGTATTTTCTGAGACCAGTTATCCTTTGATGGAATCATTTATAGAGAACCAATGCACTAATTCTTTTAATAAATATGGTACATATGTCAAAAATCTAAATATTATACTTGATAAATTTAATAACATAAAAACTACTTCACAGTGTTGATAAATAATTAGACACGGTAAATTTAGAAAAAAATGAAAGGTTCTTCATATTTATTTCGCAAATGTGGGACTTCAAAAATCTGAGTTGCCGATGGGATTTGAACCCATGACATTTAATATGTTCACCAGTCAGATTCTGCAACCACTGAGCTACAGTGAGATTCATGGTGAGTTGGGCTGAGCATGAAAACACAAAATGGCAAAAATGATGATAACAGTCAATGTGGCATATGGGTGTATCTAAGGGTTAAACCTTACAGTTATAATTGAGAGCTAACTTCAGTCAAGTCAGTGATATTAAGCTTACTGTAGTGCCATTTTGACAATTTGCCATTTCATGTTTATATACACGCCCTGCAACACCGCATCCTGTGTCATGATAAAAAAATAAAGATAGTTTTTAATGGCTTCTGTATGTTGGAGACTTTACAAATTGCATGCAGAGCTCTAAGTAGCCTAAATGCTAATGGCTGTGGCCCTTTACATGCATGTATCTGCATAATTTTATGGTAAGGTAAGGTATTAGGTAAAGTCTGCATATGAGCCAAGTGGCTCATCAGGCTGGAGCTTATCCCAGTTTCAGTAGCCTGAATCGACTAAGAGTATTTCTACTCCCCCCTGGATGGGATGCTAGTCCATCGCAGGGTTACCCCCCAGTGTTAAATTTGCAGGTACCCATTTATACACCTGGGTGGAGAGAGGCACTGTGAGAGTAAAGTGTCTTGCCCAAGAACACAACACATTATGTCTCTGGCCAGGGCTTGAACCCGGACCGCTCGCTCCGGAGTCAAGCTCACTAACCATGAGGCCACTGCACATCACACACAGTGTAACTAGCCTAAATGCTAATGGTTGTGGCCCGTTATCTGCATAATTATATATTGTGTGCATATTTCAATCCGAAGCCTTAAGGAGTAATTAAACAGATTAAAAACAAACCTCTGCAAAAGGTTCTGTGCCTCCTATAATAACATTAGCACGAAACCTGTCCATACCAACTGGGGTTGGGAGAATGTTATTCACTGCCACTAATGATGACTCTGTGGTCATGTGATATGCAGCAAAGCTTGCATATCCCACCTGGATGAAAACAATAAAATTATGGCATTAAATGCATAAGTCATTAAATTATAAATCATTTGTTTTAAACTGCCATGGATCAATCAAGAAAATTGCACAAAAAGCTTTCTTGCTTAATTATTTTGACTACTGACACTGCATTCAATTCAGTTTCTGCAGACTGCTGCTCTCTGTGGATTAATAAGGTAGGCTCAGGCACAGACTGTGGCTGGGACCCCAGAAGAGAAGTGGACTGTTTTCTACCCCCTCCCCCTCCCCCCGCCCCCCCCCCCCCCATCTTGCATCTCTAAGGAGCCTCGATGACAACTCCACGTTGAGCTGGGTCCCAGGTTGAGCACACAGGTGAGCAGCTGTGGGATGATTGGCGTTGCTACTGACAGTATAATGTAATATAATGTACAGTAAAGAAGTGGCTAATAATTAGTAACTTAGGGTGGATAAAATGTCTAAATGTGACAGAACCAAAGGTAGGTGGATTCGAACAATTCCTTTGAATGCCAAGTTGTCAAAGGAAGAGCAAACAAAGATACTATGATTAATAGAGAGATTCCCTCGTTAAATTAAGTTTGCGATTGTACAATGTTATGAACATGTATTAATACCCTGTCTCCTGGTTGAGCTAAATCTCCCCACTTTGTATCTTGTGTGGAATCACGTGGCTCATTAAGCTGGTACAATTTGCAACCTGGTTTGTCCAGTAAAGTTGAAAACCAAGCAGCTGCCTCATCTCCTGCATACTGACTTTTGGATGAAATCCTAAGCACCCTATGAGATCACACCATTGATAATATAAATAAACTATTTGAAATATCTGCCAATAAATATTTATTTATTAACCTTAATATATGACATAATAAATTATTTCAATGGAGTGCAATCATTTTTTATTAATGCATTTGACCTCCAATCCTGTCATTCAGTCATATGTCTGTTTTTCTCTTACCTGAGGACTTTATATTCCTGAGTGTTGAGGTATAATGGGACTCTTAGGGTGTCAGCCATGCCAGGAGCATTAAGGCAAAGCATGTCATCCTCAAAATGTAGAATAACTCGAGATAGTACAGGCTTCTCAACAGAGTTGATGAATTTGTCATCTCTGTCTACCACAACCCAGTACCTTGTGGAGAGAAATGAAGAAATACACTACATTAGCTATGGAGAGGCCATGCAATTCTTTGGCAACTAACTTTCAGTAAAGAGGGAATGGGAACCTTGGGATGGCATTGGGTGCAGTGGGGTGGGGTGGGGTGTATGGGGGAGTGGAAGGTGGGACAGAAGAGGGCAGAAAGTGGGAAATCTTTTGCAATTTACTCACAACAGAACATTACTTTCAAGAGTAAGCCGGGCCCAGCCCAGGGGCGGGGGGGGGACTTCCGTATAAAAAGGACAGGGTGCTTGTTGAAAATTTTGAAAGAACCCCTAAGAGAGAACAAAATCCTGTTTTATGGGCGTGGTTTGAATTTTTTTCTCCCCAAAGAGGTACTGATTCTTACATAGCACTTTATCTCCTGTTATATTTTTTCAGTTCAATACATTAAAAGGTACCGCAAAAGCTCCCGCTGTGGACCTTTTAAGGCTGAACACCCTAAGAGTTACCAAAACCGCTTTTTTAACCCCTACAAGTATGATGAGCACCCCCATCCCTTTTATATGCAAGTTCTCCCCCTGCTGGGAGCCTGGCTGATTAAAATGAAATTTTTCTATGGCCACTGTAAGGGAAGTGTATAAGAGAAGAGTCCACTGAAAACACTCTTACCCAACCCCACCCTCCCTATCACCCTATGAAACAAACACAAGCTACCTACTCTCCTGCCAAGTCCCTGTACCACTTTGAATTGAATCGCGATAATTGCAAGATTTTTCTTTTTGAACAGAGTGGCATGGTCCAAGCACAGTTGGTGTTCTACTCATGGCTTTTTTTTAGTTCCTATGCTAAGGAGACCCATATGGCAGAGTTCCCTGTGGGAGGATAGTGGCTGTTAAAGGCTAATTAGAGGGAGAGGGAGGGTAGTGGTAAGCCCACAATCCTTAGGGGTCATCTGTCTTACCCATGAGATCAGAAAAACAGGGAGAGAGGTTGAGGGAAGGAAGTTGCACTGGGAGAGGATGGTAGGATAAGGGCTGGGGGGAAGGAAGGGTTGGAGGTTTGGGAACTTTCAAGTTGCATGGAACATATTTATGCTTGGCAAAAATCTAGTCTAGGCAAGGTGTTCTTTCTGTAAGTCTCTAAAAGAAAAACACAATATTAGACAGTAAAAAGGGCCTAATACAAAAGATAAAGCATATATTCGACACACTAGAGTTTCATGGAGCTATTTTAACCGCGCGGGTTTGAAGCCTCTTGTACTACTAAACTTTCATTTCTACCATGCAGAACACATTATCAGAGCTCGCAAAAATGAGGTAGATCATAGGCTCACCTCGGTTATCAGCAGACCTAATTCACGATTTTCCAAATTTCAAGGTCTCCGAGGCAATGCTTATGGCATAAGCTTAATGGTTCTGATGGTTATGTAGTTTGTATGACCTTGTATGCGCGCGTGTTTAAGGTCATTCCACTGAAATAGAACCTGCACTGAGATTTTTGTGAAACTTTGCCTATTAATTGTTTATATTATAGGAACTTAAATTTTGAAATAAAAATGAGGGGTCCCCATGTTCCTTTAGGAGCAACAGCACCTTGTTTATACCCATTAAATCCCTATAATAGCACTATGATTGTAGTCACGATTGCTTGCGAAATTCAGGTTTCCGACGATTGTTTTTTGTTCTACACTGAGAATTGGTCCATATTTATTTTACACAGAGAAATCTATTATTCAATTCAAAAAAGCAGAAAAAAATGATAGGTCACCATACTCGTTTGCGAGAAAATGACGATTTACCTCCATGGCGAGGTCTAGCCGTAAAGAAAAAGCCGCTATTTTTTAATGCGCGCGCGCTAATCACGCGTGAAACTATGCGCAGTAAGGATGCGCAATGCAATACTGGGGAATGACCCTAATTACTACTTATTGAAGACTCTGGGCCAAGCCGATATAAGCTTACATGCGTAAAAGCGGTCTTTTGCATAATAATGGTAAGTCCATAACATTCCTACAAACAAACAAATAAACAAACGAATAAACAGACCTGTCAAACTGTAATCCTTTCGTGAAACAGTCCGCAGTTTCAAGCGAAATTCCCGCACAAGACTTGACCGGGTAAATAAATAAGCCTGTTACGTGGCCGATTTGTTCGTAATGCTCAATCTTTCTCAGTTGCCTCTGTCTCCATCTGTAGTACGCAAATGCAAGTAAAGGCAAAGAAAGGGGAATAGTAATTGTCCATAATCGTGAATGAGATGTTCCCATTTGTGTGAATTGTCAGTTGAATCGTCTGCAAAGTCGTCTCTCGACTCTCTAACCCCGCTTCTCTGTGTTCTGTAAACTAAGCGTTGCGTGACGCGTTTGCGTAACGAAAGGACCAAATTTGCAAACTCATTCCCAGTCCCTTACTTTGAAACAACGGCGGTTGTCGCGCGTTTCAGTAAACAAGAGCTCGTGCATATTATTATTATTACTAGTAATAGTTATCACTAAATCTGTCCCCGCTTTCTGTTATTTCTGCTGATTGAAAACAATAATATTGAACATTTTTGTATGAACTAAAAATTTTATTTTTTGTGTATAAGCTATATCACTCATACTGTTCCAGTAACTTAGGCACCTTACCATGAATATGATCCAAACAATCAACTAAGTCAACTAAACTAACACATTCTGTTTAACTCATTCTATCACATGGTATTCTTTACATAATACTCTCGCGAAGCATTTACAGCGGAGCAGTTTACTACATCTCGTTAGAAAAGACGCAAAAAGTACTTTCTGCGGGGGCAATTACAACTTCTAATATCACGTTGCAATGCGTGACGCTAAATTGCATTCACCATTGTGTATCCCTAATATTTACCATCTGAACCAATCTAATTTCAGAGTTACCGGGCTGTGATACAGCTACCCAAACGCAGTAGTATTTAGACAGACTTATCTGTTCAGTTTTCGGAACGTCAAACCGTCCAAATAAACTCCAAAGGATGTTTATCTTCCATTCCAATAGCTTGACGAGTGACTTGGGTATTTCAATTCTCTGATCACGCCCCTCCCATATGACCTGCTCGACCCTGCTTTTGAGGGCCGATCGAGTCTGCGCTTGGTGAAGTCTGCAAAGGATGGCGGAATACTCAAAATATCTCTTAATTGGTGTACCTGTCGCTGTCTTGGCGAGTTGTGCTGTACTATGGTTGCGAGAAAAACAGAGAAGAAAGTCTTTCAAGGAGGTGGGGCGCGTTTCTGGGCTTTTCGTTTACCCTGTTAAGTCCTGCAAAGGAATTCGTGTTCGCGACATAAAGTGCTTCAAAGAAGGAATGGAGTATGATAGGTGAGACTTACGTGATTAAGGAAGCCATGCAGCTCTCAAACTCGGCCACTATGTTCGAGCAAGGGCACCCTGTGGGGTTAGAGTATGTTTCCGGATTCAACATGCATATTTGGGATCAGAAAGAAGTTTGAATCACAAACTACAGGGGAATTCATATTTTTCTGTTTGAATCAACTGGAGATCAAAGTGCAGACTCAGTGCAGACGTGGTCAAATATACGAGTTAAAAAAGAATCTTCACTTTTTCTATTTAAAAAATGTGTAACTAATGTACACAACTCTTTACTTAAACACTGCAAGCAATTGTTGCACTGGCCATGGGCAGTTACATAATATCGCACCGAAGCATATGAAAAGAAAACGTGTTTTATTAATCTCCCCTTAGGGAATAAAACTTCATATCTAAACACTTGCAAATGCGTAGACTTGCCACAAGTCGACCTCATGAATTTCAAGACGAAGGACTTCTCAGAAAGTCTAGCAAATGCGCGACAAATTATTGCTACAACATAACCGAGAACAACGCACTTAGAGCAGCAATTTGTGAAATTGAAGTGCAATAATGCTGGCACCACGCCAACACGAGAAGTTCTTCTGAATATTCTCTCGCCATGCATATGCCACGTGTATATGATATTGCTTGCAAAACAGAGGGCGCGAAAGCCTCGTAAAACAGATCTTAACAGAGTAGCAATTAAAGACAAGAAATTGACAATGAATCCTATGAGTGAGCCTTCTGAATTCCACAAGTATGCTGTACGGTTTCTGAGTAAAACAATGTGGTCGTAAGGCAGTCAAGTGTGAAAAGTAGATATTGACCTTGTGCGTGCTAGTGTTTCAAAGACAACACAAGACAAGACTACACCGTTTTTGTACTGAATTTGCAGGATTAAATATAATACATATATTAAAGATTTAGTATCTGATCACCATAAATAACTATAGAGCTAAACCACTGGTAGGGTGACCACCATTTGCTAATTGTTGATTGATTAATTTCGGGGTCAGCCATAGCTGGTAGCTACTGTTGTATCCAAAGATAATTTGGGTATTCTGTTATTATGTATGGCGTTTTAACGTCGTAACTGTGCTGAGGTATATTTTGGTCTGTAAGTTCACGAGGGTTATTTCCCCGGGGGGAGGGGTACTCCCTTATATGGGCTATATAGGTGTGTGTAGCCCCAAAGAGTATGGTTTCTCAGCTGTGTTGGTCATAAATAGGGTATGGTTTTTGCACTGTAGTCTTGACATGGGTATGTTTTTTGGAGGAAGCTACTACCTTCATAAATTATGTTTAGGGCAACTGTGCCGGCCGCAACCGCCATAAATCACCTCACCTCACGTATCTTCTTCGCGCTCTGTTGCGCATAAGGCCCCAACGGTCATAAATAGGGTATCAAATTTTTGGTCAGGTCATAAATAGGGTAGGAAAAATCGCAGATTTTGGTCATAAATAGGGTAAAGGTTTTGGGAAGTGGACACGCCCCCACCCTATTTTTATGGGAGTACCCCCCGGGGTTATTTTTAGGTAAAGTGAGTCATTTCTGCAGAGTTTGAGTAGAGGTAATATGAATCCTGTTTTTTTTTTTCGGGGGGGTGCACCACTGTCATTTTTTAAATCTATTTGTTTATTTATTTTCTAATGTTTACTGTAGCATATAAATAAGTAATTAACAAAATAAAAACATGTCAATAAACTAAAAGACAAACAGAAACAGAGACCACGTCACGCGCGGTATGGATCCAAGTTTCGTGACCTTTCACAATAAAAATGGGGTTTTGAATGCACCTTTCGTAAGTCATTGATTAACTGCCCACTGTCGAGAGGCTACTTTGGCTGTTGGGACGCTCTTTACTGGCCGTTGGCGTTGCTGAGAGGTGGCTATTACAGAGAGGATAAATCCGCCGGGGCAAAATAAAGTGGTCGTTGAAGAGAGGTGGCTGATGTAGAGAGTTACTCGTTGTAGAGAGGTGGCCGTAAATGTGAAGATGACCGTCGTGGAGATGGCCGTTAGTGGAGGTTCGACTGTATTTCGTTGACTGATTATTAGGGGGTTATTTGATAAAATACCGGCGAGCTTGTTTCTGGAGATCTGAGAACTACAATCCTGGTCAAAATTGATGACGCATTATCTTAAAGTGGGAAGTCATTATTTTAATTTTACGAGCCCCCCCCCCCCCCCCCGATAAAGAGCTATAAGCAATGCTGGAATAGTGAGTCTACTTTGGATGAATCGACATCAACACTGTGTTGGTGGTGGGGCGGGGGAGGTGGACAGAAAGACCACACGTGACAAAAGTGCAAAGTGTCCTACGACTTTTGCCCAGGACTGTACATTATTTTGCGCGCGCGCTCAGGTTGATCTATTAATTTTTTTTTATTGTTTTCTTCAAATTAAGGCACTGGATTGTTCTGGATGAGAAGGGTAACTTTATTACCCAGCGTAAAGACCCAAAGCTTGCTCTGGTGGTTCCACGTTTTGAGGATGGCAAATATCTTTGCCTTGATGCACCTGGAATGGAGACGTTGAAGCTGAACATACAATTAAGAGCTGATCAAAGAGAATACAAAAGGATCAAGTGAGTCAGTGAATTATCAGTGTAACAATCAGGTACAGCCAGCAATTTTGGGTGATGAAAGGTCCTGTGGTCGTGAGTTCAAAGGGGCAAAAATGGTTTTTGCTCCATGGACAAAATTGGACCGTATGTATAAAATAGTTTGTAACAAATGTTTAACTTCTAAAATATTATTTTGCAAGGCGAATATTATTTTAAAAAAAGTCGATTCCGTCTGATTTAGGCTCGATTACTACCTGTGTTTGGCAAAATGTAATCTACCCACGTACGTCTCCCCGTCCCAACTAAAGATACAAACACCGGACCGAAGAGAGCGGAGTAAAATTGGACAAACAAGTACTTCCGTGACCTTACCTCCTTTAAAAGAGAAAAGGTGAATTCGCACCAAAATCAAAATGCAGTTTTCAGTTTTCAACCCTGATTGAAGTAGGATAAGTGATCGATGGGTCTTAATTTTCCGGATTTAAAGTGTCTGAGATTGCAAGTCTGGATTTGTCACACAAAAGGTCGACAACTTGGTTATTCGGTTAGATCTAGCCTGCATAGCAATTGTTCCCGTGCAAAGAGCTTTTTCCGCACTCTGGCCGTGCGCAAATTGGACCGAAATCATAAAAATCGACGAGTAGGATATTATTAATATCGCTCTAATTTGCAGGCGGCCAGAACTGTGGTAAAAGCTCTTCGAATGGGAACGCTTTCTACGCAGGACGGTTAGATCTAGCTAGATCTAGAATTGGACTAGTTTCTCTGTTTCTCAACATAAGGGCTCTGTGTTATACTAGTCATACCACTGTAGCACGTCCTCACTGCCGGGCGGTTATTTATGCATATTGTAGAAAGCAGGGTTAAGTATTTTTTTTCAGTAAATGTCCAGTATTTATGTTCAGTTATGAATTGAATACCGAATTCTATTTTGAACAGGATCTTTGGAATGGAGGGAGAGGGTCAGTACGTTGGAGACGAGGCCGCAGAGTGGTTCTCGAAATACATGAATAAACCAGGCTTTAAAATGTACAAGCTGTCTAGACCTCGAGTAATTCGAGAACACGATGAATGGAGTGATATTGGCGAGGCAGGAGATAAGGTGACATATAGTTCAAGCAACAGACATACGGAGGGCTTGGAAACCATATGGCTATTTCTTCAAGAAAGCCCTCCCACGGGTTTACAATTTCACCCTGTATTTTCTCCCTTGCTCCCTATTAATTTGTTCCTGGTCCCCTAACCTTTTACTAAAGTTCTCGTTAAAGAAGAGATATTCCTTTTTCCCTCACAATAATCCCCAAAATATCTCTGGTTCCCTTGAATTATACGAGCATGTTCCTTTGTTTCCCCAAACCCCTTAGAGGCCCTCGTCGATGCAACCACTGTTAGCTGGAACAAACGTTCCTTTTTATTGAAGAACCTATTTCATACTTATTTCATGTGTCCGTTAAAATTTAACGGAATGATAAGCGTCCAGTTTAAGAACTAACAATAGCAACCGCAATTAATGCATTCTGCATTCCATAGTATCTTTTAAAAAAATTTTTCGTATGGAAGTTTAGAGTACCCATGGATGAGCAAGGTCTTCGGACAAACGAGATCCGTACGCATGAGGCAAAAAGTCATTGCTTGTTTTTGTTCTCTTTTAATTTAACAGGTAACATTTGGAGATTTTGCTCCTTACATGATTCTCGCTGAAGATTCTTTAGCGATGCTAAATAAAGAGCTGCCCTTGCCAATGGAAATGGAAAGATTTCGTCCGAATATTGTGGTTGCTGGCCTCGGCGCATTTGAAGAGGTCAGTTTGCCAGACAATGTTTTCTGACTTTAGCGGTTGTTTTTTGTTAAATATGGTTTGAATTTCATGTAGTGCATCAAATATTGTCGGAAACGCGTGTTCTGAAAGGGCAAGTGCGGGGTATTGTGCAGCCCCCATAAACGGAGAAACATTATTGTTCCCCTCCTTTCTGTGTTGCGCGCGCATGCAATAGATCGTTTTCACGTGACGTCATCACTTTCTAAAATCTAAAACGAAAGAGCCACCAAAGTTTTGTCCTCATCAGGCACAAGAGGCGGTATATTAATATCTGTTTACAATTTTACAGCTCAATAGCGTGCTTCGTTTGGAATCCAGAGCATTTTGAATTTCAGGGTTATGGAGGTGCGTGACCCAAGGCTATGATCGAGTTTGTCGAAAAATATATACTTATCCCACGATTTTGAGCCTTTTTAGAAGTTAAAGCATTAGGAAAAGTGCTTATGTAAATGCCTGTTTGACCAGTACTGATAATCAGTCGCCTAGATAGCCAAAGTAAGTTTCAGATGTCAGAGATGTTTACACTATTTTCCGGCCGCCATATTGGTGTACCACGGAGGTACACCAACATGGCGTTTTCATACTGGACTCTGTAAATATCGGCGAAACTGAGATTTAGACGAATATCTGAAGTTTGGGGAAACGCACAGGCCTAAAACTTGGAGAAGTGGCTTATTTAGTTATCTTCCATAAGATCATAATTTCATAGCTTTTTCCACTGGATGGTTTTCGATTTATTTTTTTATTGCGTGACAGTGAAAACGATCTATATTCGGTTGCAGAAATAGCACGTGTCACGCTGAACTTAGAAAAAGTTTTCTTGCTTAGCAATTGCGCTTAAAGGAAACACTTGAAAGCTTTTAAAAAATGTTTTGGTCACCTTGTTTCTCGCGTTCTAGGACATTATATAAGCTTTCATATGATTTCTCAGGCTCTCGTTGTTCATTACCCGTGAAAAACAATGTTTCGTGCCATACGTCATAAAGGGAAATACTCTGATAATTCTTTCACTTTTACTCATTTAAGTTACGTCAGTTCTCTTGTTTAGAGGTTCATAAAAAACGGCACGGAAATCACCATGCACTTCATTGCGTAATT
Source organism: Orbicella faveolata (assembly GCF_042242905.1). Taxonomy (NCBI): domain Eukaryota; kingdom Metazoa; phylum Cnidaria; class Anthozoa; order Scleractinia; family Merulinidae; genus Orbicella; species Orbicella faveolata. Next base: position 9,403,517 of record NW_028301552.1, on the reverse strand, counting down.
ACAGAGCCCTTCATGACTGCAATACACGAACGTCTGACGTTTTGAAATTTTCCTTTTTCCTGAACAGGACAAATGGGAAGGCGGCAGAAAAATCAAAATAGGAGATGTTGTATTCCGATATCTAAACAGATGTGGAAGGTAACATATAGAATGACAGATCGTATTTATTAGTTTAGTCCAAACGCGCGCAACCGCGATACTGTGGTTAGCCAATCAGAGCTTGCAGTAAAACCTTACAACCTGTGCAGGAAAGCGCGGGAAAAGTTGGGAACCATTTCACGGTTGGTTAAGGTTGGTCGCGGTTTTGCACATGATTGGCTGACTAAACAAACCTTTCGTTCTCATTGGCTAGATGCATAATCACTTTGAGCCAATCGCAGAGCTTAGCAAACGTGAATTAGGGCAGACTGAATTATTTAGTAAAAATGACCCAATCTGGAGATCATTTTAAGTTAACTTTTGTCATTAATTAAGCGAGTGTTTTTGTCATTTTGAAAGGTGTAGCCTGCCAATTGTCAATCCAAAAACTGGAGAAAAGAAAGGAGACGAACCTTTGGCTACGTTGCGAAGGTATATTATTATAAACAAGCTTGTAACATCCAACATTGCAATCCTTGGAGCAAATGTTCTCAAATAATGAACGTACTATATGTCATACAACCTCTAAGACTCATCCTATAAAATACGAGAGGTAGCACATAAAATTAATGTCATCCATCATAATTACACATTTTCAGTTTACAGCCCTGCTTGTACCTATATTACACTAACTACACGCAAGTTTGACTTGTATAATTATGTTAATTGTGTGCCTTGCGTCTTAATTTATTTCAGAATAAGGCTTCCTGAGGACAGGGATCCAAGATATGACAGATCTCCTCTCTTTGGGATCAACGCAGCTCCTGACGGAGATGGGGTGGGGGTCATACGACAGGGAGATGCTGTGATGGTTTGGTGTTAAAAAGGGCGAAATTTTCGTTCCAAGAAATCTCAATGTATAGCTAGAATTACCTTCAAGGTCTTCCAGTTGAGGAAGACGTTAAAACGTGGTAGTGGCTAGTAACATAGTTAGAATTCCAATGAAGAAATATCGAACTAAACTGAGAACAAAAATAGCAAAGATTTGCGATGATTTATAAGGACTGTTAAGGAATATCAAAAGACGATTTTAAACTGTCTAGACCACCATCTTTCAAAAGGCCTTCTGTCATGTACAGGCTTTGTGGACACAATGTAATGTACTAGACAGTCATGCGACTAACACTGAATTTCCCAAGTGATCGAGTTTGATTTGGGAAACACGAAGCAAATATAAATGGATTTCCTTTTTCGTCGTATTTACATGTGTGTTCAGTTGACTGTTTTACGTCTTTTTGTCAGTAAAAGTGTCACTCGTTCTTAGGACAACATAAACTCTTTTATTTCGTTTCATTGTTTGCCAATATTTCAATTTTAATTTTTTAAGAGAATCCTATAATACTGTTAATGAAAATTTTTAGGTAGAGTTAATACAGTGTCCCCAATTAGCACACATGGGCTAAATACATTGACACTTAAATAAAGTTCTCACCGCTTACTTACTTACTTACCTCGTTACCGCTAGCTAGGCCTAAACAAACTTTGAGCTATTTATCTGCTTGAAATCAGTAAAAGGAAATTAACGGCCGCGGGTAGCGTGTTTGTGAAGCTGACGTTACCAGAGCATAGTAAGCCCTTCGTCAAAAAAAAAAAAATTTAGAAAGTCTTGCCGAGTTCCTGTACAGCTTTTTCCCAGTCCTTCGCGGTCAATCCGCGAATCCCAGACTTAAGGTCGGGAGTAAGGCCGGGAGCATGCGTTTCGCCTCGGACCACGTGACCCGAAAGAGATTGACCGGGGCGAACTACTGACTAGGAAAGTTCTCACTAGCCGGGGACTAACGCTCGAAAGCTCAGCTTCACTTCCTCGTTTCGACCGTTATATTGCCTTATAAAAGCCAAGTTTTTCATTTGTCCCGCATCGAGGCAGCCCAACAGTTTCTTTAATTTAGAAACTTATGCCTTTCTCAAAACCAGCTTAATAGACGTGAATAATTTCGTGAATACTAGCCTGCGTAGCAATCTTCGCTGGGGCTAGCACAATTTCACGAACCTTCCCCCACGGCTTTGTGCAAGCAAGTCACACTCGAGTTATTCCTGGAATCAGTCAAGCGAATTTGATACACCTGTCAATCAATATGGCCACGCCGCACCAATCAGAAGCCCCGTTCGTGGGCGAACGGGTTTTTCAAAATGGAGGGGTTTGCGGGCAAGCGTTCCCTCCCTCGCCTCACCACCCCCTGCTTTGTCGAGTTTTTGCTCTCGCTCCAATTTATGCGCGGCCAGAATGCGGAAAAGCTCTTCGTACAGGAACACGCTACGCAGGTTATGGTGGCTCCAATTCCAAAGATAGATAGAGCACTTTTATTTACACACAGTAAATTCCACTCAGTTGAATACAAGGAAAAATATGTACAAATGTAAAAATTAAACAATAATCATTATAAAAGTGATTATAAAGAATAAAAGCCTAATCTAAACAAACTAAGCTAACTACCTATTTCAATAGAAATAAATGAAAACAAAAGTACTGCTTTTCAAGGACGTCGTGTCATTAATTCACTCAAAACTCAAAACTGAAGTTACTCAGCTTCGTCTTAAATTCACCTAATGCTTTAGATACTCTAATATCACTTGGAGGGCTATTCCACAACGCTGCACCGCTAAAAGAGAAACTTTTATGAACATAATCGGTGCAAGGTTGAGGAAGAGCCAGCCTCATTTCACTATTTCTTAATCTATAACTACTTGTAAAGGTGCCTGCATGCCTATGCCAGGCTCCACAATATGAAGTCTAACACAGAGAACCTACAGGCAAGGGCTGATCACCTAGCAAGGCTGAAAAAAATAAAGAAAAGTATTATTAATGGGTTTATGCTATAGGTTTATGCTGTAATATTAGTTTATCCCTTTTTTAAAAAATTGGACCAGATTTTCCTTTTATTTAAACATCCTTTCAGTGAGCAAACAACCCAGGGTCAATACTGAATAGTCAGCCATTATTAGCATTACCATCCCAGTGCAAATACAACGTCACAAAATGTATCTCATCACTCACTATCAATTATAAATTTAAGACGGATTCCGCTCAAAGTTCGAGCAATCAGTGCAAAAAGCAAGACGTTCTTGAAAAGCTGACCGATGAAGCGAACAAGGCTATTATTATGATGGGCGATTTTAACGCTGATGTTATTGCATCTAAATCCTGTAAATATACACGGAGCCTAATGCATGCAACCAGACTTCACGGCTTGAGTCAACTTGTCAAAGAGCCCACTCGCGTCACAGAGCACACAAAGACAGCAATTGACCTAGTATTTGTAAATAATTTGCATCGCATTGTTTCACATGGCGGAGTACAAGAGTTCGCAGCTAGTGATCATTCTGTTGTCTTTGCTGTTAAAAAAGCTGGAGTTTGCAAGGCCCATGCGGAAATTCGCGAAGTGAGGTCATTTAAGCGCTACAACAAAGAACAGTTTCGCAGTGAGGTGGCTGGTGTTCCCTGGAGTGTTGTTGAGTCATTCGACGATCTGAATGATGCCGTTTCTGCTTGGAACACTCTTTTTGTTGATGTTGCCAATCGTCATGCACCTATCAAAAAGCTGAGAACGAAGCGTGCAATAAAGCCGTGGATCACAAAGGAACTGAAAGATGTTATGGCTGAGAGAGACTATGCGTATAAAATCGCCAAAGATCGGGAGGTAAACAAGAAATGTGGCATAATTATCGCAAGTTAAAGAACTTAACTAACAGGAAAATGAAGGCGGCTGAGGCTTTGTATTACAAGAAACTAATTGAATCTGCCCAAGGCCCTAAAGAGATGTGGCGCGCATTGAATTCAGCTTTGGGAAATGAGAAAGATGAAAATTTGACATTTCAATTGCAGGAAGGTGAACGTGTTATATCAGAACCTAAAGCTGTCGCCTCTAAATTCAACAATTTCTTTGCAACCATTGGATGTCGCATTGCCAAAAAATTGTTTTTCACATCAAAGGATGCCTGGAAGAAATACGAATCTGCTGTTCAAACTGATGATGAAAATCTATGCGAACTTCATTGCGTCAGTTCTAAAGTTGTTTCTAAGATTTTGCACTCATTGAAGGTCAACAAGGCAGCTGGACTAGACAAAATACCGGCAAGGTTAGTGAGAGATGCCGAAGCGGAGCTTGCTCCCTCAATAACATATCTCAATAATAAATCGATCACAGACGCAACTGTTCCTGCCTTGTGGAAGGTCGCACGTGTAACCCCTCTGTATAAAGCTGAAGACAAACTTTTGGTTGAAAACTATAGGCCTATTTCTGTGTTGCCGGTTCTAAGTAAAGTTTTGGAGAGAGTGATACACACACAAATGAGTGCTTATCTAGATCACCTGGGCTGGTTATACAAACATCAGTATGGATTTAGACGTGGGCGTAGTACGGCACAAGCGGTGGGTCAACTGAACAACGCTGTGCTTGATGCCATGGATGGAGGAAAAGTCACTGGTATGCTATTTCCCGATATATCCGAGGCATTCGACTCTATAAATCACAAGATACTCCTGGGAAAGCTTGAACACAAAGGGCTAGCAGCAAGGAGTCTGAGATGGTTTAAATCGTATCTTGCAGACAGACGCCAATGCGTGTGTATAAACGGGGAGGTATCAGAGACTCGCCCTATTGACCTGGGTGTGCCACAAGGAAGTATCCTAGGCCCGCTTCTATTTAATGTTTACACTAACAGCTTGTCAGCTGCTGTAACGAAGAGTGAACTCATATTGTATGCGGATGATGCTGTTTTAATAGTTGCTGCGTCGACACCCCAAGAGCTTAATGATGCCCTTCGACACGACTTCACCCTAGTCTCCGACTGGTACACCAACAACAAATTAACGCTTAATGTGAAGAAGACTAAATTGATGCTTTCGGGTAGCAAGACAATGTTGTCTTCGTTTAATGACTTTCAATTTTCTACTGACGAAGGGCAAATAAATCGTGTTTCATCTTTTAAGTATCCAGGCGTATTATTGGATGAGAAATGGAAATGGAAGATGCACGTCAATAGCCTCTTACAAAAATTAGCACATCGCCTGTCAGTCTTCAATCGAATCTATCATATGCTGGATCAGAAAAGTCTCACATCATATTTTAATGGCCTTGTCCTACCACACCTAGATTATGCAGATATTGTCTGGGGTGACCAGCCTGGTCTTACAACACAGATGAAACAATTACAATCTTTTCAAAATCGCTTTGCGAAGAAGATCGTTAAGTCGAAAATGTCATCAGCAGAGGCTCTGACGTCGTTGCGGTGGGTATCTTTACATGGGAGGCGGTTCGGTCATCGGCGTTGTGTTGTGCAAGATGCAATGAAAGGTAGCATCCCCGAACATTTCGGTGTATTCAGATCCACCATGAACCAACAACACGGTTATAACACCCGAAATGGCTACATGCCCAAAGTCAGTAGGCCAAGAACGGAATGGGGAAAAAGCAAAACATATTATAAAGCCATTAACGACTGGGCCACACTACCAAGTGCTTTAAAGAAACTGATGCCGAAAACTATTTTTAAATACAAACTGAAACAGTTTTTATTGAACCATTTTAACCTTAGTTAGCAGTATTTTAATTCTTGTTTTAGTTTTTAATCTTAGTTAGCTTACCGCATAGGTTTTGTCCTTTTTATTGTATTTTAGATTTTAATGTATTTTAAAGGTTTAACATTTATTTTCTCAGAGGACCCTCCTGAAAACCACCTTATGGTGATTGGAAGCTTCTCTTAAAATATTATGTATTATTATTGTTATTATTATAAAAATTATTTACTGAAAAAGTCTGCTCAAAGCACAGTACTGTAACTTTTTGAATGCTATTTGAAACATCTCACTTTAATTCATTTCTGTAAGTGACCCCCGCGATTAAATTCTCAAGCATTCTCGAGAAAGTTGGTGACAAAACTTGTAAGAATGCTTAAAGCGTGCATTATTGTGTTTTGAACTGACGTGAAATGTCTCTTTTTATGAAAATATGGATAACTTCAAATTCAATTTTCTCTCGCTGGGTCAGCTTGAGAGCTTAGGTCTCGATGAGTTCATCTTAACTGTATTCAAAATATTGCCATGCTGTGGGTTTTTTTGGTAACTTTATTTTTGCCATTATTGCTCGAATGTTCAGCAGAAATCATCTTAAGTGTACAGTCTGGTACTAATAAAGCAAATCTACTTCAGGCACCTAAAATGGACATGTTTTGAACGTGAAGACAGTCATTGCAAGCTATTTGTTTGTAAAACTAAAGTACTTGCCAAATGTAGCCTGAATATCATTTCGGATCTGTGAAATGGACAGAAAAACAAACGTGAGTTATTGGATGACCTATGTGACTTACTCCTTGAAACCTGAAGTTAAATGCAATTAGAGATGACTTGTTCACAGTATTATAGTACAGCACAGTCACCAAGGTTCTTGAAAGGCTATTGGAATAATTGTGCGAAGTAAGCAGACCAAGATCTCCCCATCATGAAGTTTAATCTTTTCAACTCTCCCAGACAAATTTATCTAACACAGACTCACAATCCTCTGTGAATACACAAATTAAAGTTTATGTTGCAGTCTAACCACAGGAAATTCAGTTCCAAAAAACAATTTAATTGACCATTGTTGACTGTCTACTTTCAGTGCACAAAGAATACTGTAAAATTAATTTCCTAAACTTTGGACCTGCATAACACACACACACACACACACAACTCCTCCCACAAAATAGGTCCTTTGCAGCTGGGCCATCATGTGACCTACTTTTCATGAGAACGCATGTTGAAAATATCAAAATGGCCAAGTTTGATGCCCCTGGCTATAAAGAATGAGAATTTATGATGGTCTGAATTGCTAAAAAATTAAGATTATTTTGTATGGAAAAAGTTGCTGGAGGGGGTGAGCAAGACCTTGCCTGAGTGAGTCTTGGCCTGAATTTAGAGGCTGTTCACACTCTCTCAGGCTACACCTTTTGTTTTTGTCAGGCCTGATTTTGCTGCACTCAGACTACAAAATCAGGCCATAGTTAGGCTAGCATAAGGCCTGAGAATTTCATAAGGACAGGGCTGTTTTGCCATTGGTTTTCTGAAATGGTATTAGCAATTTATTACACAAGGCTGAGCCAGATATTGTGATCTGGTTGCTGCTAAAAAATCCCAATAATCTGTAAAATCTGAATTTAAAAATAATAATTATTAATGATAATATTACAGTTATTAACAGAGCTGGATGCTCAATCTGAAGCTGAAAAATATCAGACTTAAAGCAGCAAACTTATAGCCTCCTAAACAGATGCTCTTTGGGCTCGTCATGCAATCTTCTTCCTCCACAAATGTCTGCTGAAACAAATGGCACTTTCCTTTCCCTTTAATATTGTAAAGGTCAGCTGGAGATCACATGTGGATTACTTTAGAACCTATTGGCGCTGGGTCATTGTTTAATACAAAGCCAATCATAAACTGAAGAGGATCCCTTGGTGCAATAACTAGAAATAAATTAAGCTTTCTACTGTCACATGTTACATATTTGAAATCAACATTTTACAATAACTGTCTAATTTCTTGTGTGCTGATTGGCTTATTTTTATCATCAGTAAGAGTACAAAGAGATAAAATTTTAATTTATGCAAGCTTTCAAGTTCAACTTTCAGCTGTCAAACTGTCAACTTTTTAACCAATGAGATTTTATGGACTTTTTTAAGTAGCCAATCAAAAAGTGAGAAAAGCTATTGACAATGTTCACATCATTTTGAATAAAATTCACTTTATCTTTGTTTACGGCAACTTTACTGTGCCTTTTCCCCTCATTTATTCCCGGCATATGACCATTTTTGGTCTTATTGTAAAAAACAAATTGACATCAGTTTTTTATGCGTCTAGGGAGACGCGGTGGCCTCATGGTTAGTGCGCTCGTCTCCGGATCGAGCGGTCCAGGTTCGAGCTCTGGCCTGGGACATTGTGTTGTGTTCTTGGGCCCTTTACTCTCACAGTGCCTCTCTCCACCCAGGTGTATAAATGGGTACCGGCAAACTTAATGCTGGGGGTAACCCTGCTATGGACTAGCATCCCATCCAGGGGGGAGTAGAAATACTCCTAGTCGCTTCATGCTACAGAAACCGGGATAAGCTCCGGCCTGATGGGCCACTTGGCTCGTATGCAGACTTTACCTACCTTTTTTATGCGTCTGTCCTCTTATTGATGATAAATTTCGTCATAACGTTGTCAAAGTTTACTGTGGAACCACTTTGACATTGTTATGATGCAATTTCTCATCAATAGGAGGACAGTTACATTAAAAACTGACATCACTTTGTTAAACTGACAGTAAGTATTTACCAAGTAATTAGAAACAACTTTATTTAGCCAGGGTGGCCCAATTAGCATCATCAACAAATACTTTTAAAGTAAATACATGTACATGTATGCAATTTTCTGAATCCAGTCTGGGTTCGTAGATTTACAAACACATCTTTTTCATTGCAAAGTACACTTTAGTTTATTGAGCACTATTTAAACAGAATATTGTAAAAAGTTCGGATGTGCACTTGGCCACTAAAGTATTTTGGTGCCTTGCCACTGTGATCAGTTCTCAAGTTTCAAGCAGACTTCCTGCCAGCAGGCTTCCAGCATTGGGAAGGAACTAGCCTAGTGAATATCTACATGTGAAAATGTATATATTTTTCTTCACTCAATATGCTATAGTCTCTTGCTAATAAGGATTTAAATTAACTGTTTTTATATCCACACACTTGTTGAAAGGCCATGCTGGTATCTGTTAAATTCTCTTGCAAAATTTCGTTAGGTCCACTTTAAGTTTTCTGCCTTGGTGGAGAAGTGCACTGTGATAAGGCTATGTAAATTATAGTCTTCTGTTTCATCAGATGTTTGTGGGGGAAGTTTGTGTGACAAGCCCAAAAAGTGTCTGTGTAGGGGGCGAAGCAGCAAACCTTTCTCTATTCAAATATGCAGTGTGAAAAACAAAGTAACTTGTAAAGTTAATGCTTTAATCAATGCGTGAAAACTAGAAAGTTACCTCTCGAGCTCTATCCAGAAGTGCTTGTTCATCATGATCAAATCCAACCTGGAACCATAGCAAGGAAGAGATAGAGATAAGAAAAACTGAACTATTTGTATGTACTTCAGTAGCATATGAACACAGAATTACCTTAACCATCTGACAGGAGTACTTTTAATGACCTTCATTTTCATCATACATGTATATCAGTGTTGTAGAGTTTGGGGCTGAAGGTCAGACTTTAAATGTCTAGTGTTTTGCCTCAATATATTTGGTACTTTGATACATGTATGTCCAATAAACTGCATATTTTAAATTCATTGGTTTCCACCTGATCACATTGTAATTATTACACTTACTATGCTTAATGTTTGGCTGCTTGTAACATATACTCTCATATAAATACATTTTTGCAAGAAAAGCTAGGTTTGACTAATCGGTATTGACAGGATTTTGATTTCATCTGCCTCCACAAGCAGACTGAGCCTGGAACAGGCTGTCCCTTATTTAGTTTTGCATTAAAATGAAAAATGTAAATCACTAATTTCTTATTTACTAAAAGCGACTGAAATGCAATAAGTGTTGTATATGTGTACCTGGCAGTAATAACAGGTACATGTATGTTCCTGTGGTCTTCCTGACATACAAGAACTCAACCGTTGGTTAACATCAGATGTCACACTCTGTTGTCTTGTAAAATCCTCCAGGCCTACAATTTAAAGGAGTGATAATATTATATGTAGTTCATTCATCATGTTACATGTTAAGGCATGAGTATACCTCCATATCGGTTGACTATTTTGAAAAAAAAATGTTTGAGTGTTTCCAGATAGATTTCATTGAGACCATTTATTTTCAAAAAAATTCATGGGAAAATATTGATTTCTACACAGAATTATAAAGGAAAAATGCAATAATCTATACATGATTAGTATACTTTAGGTAATGGCATGAATGCAAGTGCAATTACCATAAGGATTTAATACACTACGAGTGATATTCAAAAACTCTCTTAACATTTCACAAGCCTTTAGGCAAGTGCAATCTGAAAGAATTTTCAAATATCACAAATAGTGTAAATCCTCAATTACCTGAGCTTTTGTTATGATATTTATGAATGTGTGTGCATTAATTTGCACGGCATTGTTAATCAAAAATTAACATTAATTTGCATGCTCTCAGCTAATCACAATGGACAAATTTTATCACTCATGTAATAAATAATTATATAATTTGGCCACATTCTATACATTAATAAATGTTACAAAGATACAAAAAATATTAAATAACTAGATAAAAAAGGGCATAATTTTCTTCTTTCTACCAATATGGCACTGTTGAAAGTTCTGCAGTTGTTTCAAGAGTTTCAGCATAATTAATTTGAAGATGTGCCATCTTGAGTGTTAACAATCATTACCATTCTGGATGAAAAACTCAGTATTACACACTCTAACCATGTAAAGGTCTAAGGTAAGGTAAGGTAAGGTAAGGTAACTTTATTACAAGTTGTAAGCGTAGGGAGTGGTCGCCCAATCTCCTGAGCCAAGGACTCATGACAAAAATGCACCGCAACTTTCTGACCCTCACTTACCAAGCTGTACCAGGTACTCTGCAGTTTCACCACCAACTGGCTCACCAGCAGTGTCAGTGGGCTCACCTGCCACAACAGGTGAACTTCCAGTTTGGTCTATAGCTACTTCCTGAAGGATCTTTCCAGATAATAATTGTATAGCAACACGTAAATCATGCTTTTGAGCTGTTGGAATGACAGCTATGACCTGTTGGGGAAAAGTTTATAAATGAAATCGAATAAACAAAATGCACATTTCACAGCAGTACAATCACTCCAGTTTGTACAATCACTTAATCACTGATTTTGATGTCAAATAATTCTATGTGGGAAATTCAATCAAATCATGTGTCGAATATTACCAAAAAGAAGTTACCAAAAAGAAGTTACCAAAAAGAAGTTACCAAAAGCTACAGGCATGGTGGCCTCATGGTTAATACGCTCGACTCCAGATGAAGCAGTCCTGGTCTGATGCCTGGCCGGGATATTGCGTTGTGTTCTTGGGCAAGGCACTTTACTCTCACAGTGCCTCTCTACAACCAGGTATACAAATGGGTACCAACAGTAATTGTCTTAAAAGCTTGGGATTCATGTTGAGTTCATGTGTATTCATACTAACATTTCAATGTTAAGCTGTAACTACATGTTGTATTGTGTGCTTTGCAAAACAAGAATTTTAACACTTATTTTTCATCAATAATATGACGGCAAAGCTCACTAATTATCACTGTAAACTCAGAAGAATGCTTGATTCATGATGTTACTACCTAGCTAGAAATCTACCAACCTGCACTTCAACATTACTGTGCTACATCAAACCACTCAATCATTCTGACTAATGCATATAAAAACAGCAACAGAAAATAAATATTTTGAAAGCAGCAACAGTACCAGCAAGCAGCAATACTTTGTTACCATTAGGCTACAAAACCTCAAGACAACTGAAACTAATTGTAGCTTTGCAGATTACAGTAAGTGCTATCCATAAAAGAGTTTCTCTGTTTTCAAATGCAATAGAAAACAATATAAACGTCTACAAAAAACAGATAGATAGATAGATAGATATAGAGAGAGAGAGAGAGAGAGAGAGAGAGAGAGAGAGAGAGAGAGAGAGAGAGAGAGAGAGAGAGAGAGAGAGAGAGAGAGAGAGATTGATTTAGATATTTAGAGTGGGGAGAGACAGTTACCAATTACAGATCGATTAAAAAAGATAGAACAAACCGCTTTTTGACCATTATCTCCTTCCACTCTTGTTAATCAACTTACAGTAGCACTTTCTCCAAACTACCCCTTCCCTAAACTTTGCGTTGGCGCTCTTAAAACACATTTTTCGCACTTGCTGTGAAACATTTTCTCACCCTTCACAAGCCGCGAGGGAAAAATTTGCTCGCCACTTAGGGTGAAAACCTGTGAAAAGCTTTGTTACACTAAAACAACTTTTTCCAAACATTTCCCTGTCATTCGGAAGAAGAGGACGAAGCTAGAGATAGCAACATTTACCTAAAACTCTAGAAAAGGCGATGCAAAAAGTCGCTTTCTCGGAAGCCATCTTTGTTTTTCAGATTTCGGAGGCGCGCGTGCGCCTGTAGCCTACGTGTAGCCGTACCCACCCCCCGAGGGAAAACGGGAGGGAGGGAACGTCTACGAAGAGCTGACACGAATCGTGTTATGTGACGTCACGCTTTTGCATGGAAATATATAATGGTTCCTTATTGGATAAAGACCGCGAGCAATACTTTCGAGAATACTGATTGGCTAAAATAGATTTGTGCCAAGCCGCAAAATGTCTCACATTCTCATGTCTGTACGAGTTTAGAGTTGCGCTAGTAAGTGGCAACTGCAGACGTTCTGAGCATTTTAGAAATACCGGCAACTGATGAGATCCGCATGGAGGATCGAAACCATGGTCTTGCTGAACTAAGCCGAACAATGGCATATACAACACGCAAAACAGTCAACAGACTTGCGCGTAAACAACTACATTTGAATCATGTGGTGCCAGAATGACCAACGACAAATATGATATACGTGATAAGGATCTTCCTACTGTACTTGTAAAAACAGCTCTAATCACAGCCGGGCCCGCCGTCACAATATAGAATGCAAGTATAAAGCAACATGTTCACGGTAAATTTCATATTTTGTCCCCCAAAAGCAAATTCGTGGAGACTTGAGAGCATATCTTGCAATAGAAATGAGCCTAAACAATGCATAAACACATGGAAAATTACAGAGGTGTCAAACTCTACGAAGCGACATGCAGATAACAGCGGAAACTATGCAGACCTATGACCTCGTTTCCTGCCTAAAGCTTTTCCTCGGGGGGTGGGTACGGCTACACGTAGGCTAGCGCGCCTGGGTACCAGGGCAAGAAATCATTTGGTACAGTTAACCAACCAATCAGCCATCTTTCCGTTTGTTCCGAACCAATCAGACAATTTGGCGGGAAAGCTGGCGAGCTGGAGCTGAGTTGAAGATGGTCGAAGATGGTAATTTCCTGTTCCCTGAACATCATACTTCTCGTGCACTTAGCAGGGCGAAGAGCGCGAAGAGCGCCGCACCGAAGAAATCGAAGAAATTCAAGCTACTGTTCGCGTGAATTAATGAATGACTTAAGACTAATAGACTTTATTATTCAAAACGGCGAGAATTAAAACTAAAAAGCTAGTGGGGTCCTTTTTACTAAAAACTGAAATATCTTTAAACTAGAACTAAACACAATAAAAATCTAAAAGCTGACGGAGATCATCTAATCACTTGAAGTTGCACACATTTGCTGGTACACTCCAGCAACACTTCCCATGGTCTCCCCGATCTCCGTGCCGGAAATACTAAACTCACTT